>NC_057800.1:543331458-543426289 GCF_018294505.1 Triticum aestivum
GGGCGCACCAGCCCACTATGGGCTGGTTCCCCTCCCCACTTCAGCCCATGGGACCCTCCGGGATGGGTGGTCCCACCCGGTGGACCCCCGGGACCCATCCGGTGGTCCCGTAACAATACCGGTGACCCCCGAAACTCTCCGATGGCCGAAACTGCACTTCCTATATATAATTCTTCACCTCCGGACCATTCCGAAACTCCTCGTGACGTCCGGGATCTCATCCGGGACTCCGAACAACTTTCGGGTTACTGCATATTCATATCTCTACAACCCTAGCGTCACTGAACCTTAAGTGTGTAGACCCTATGGGTTCGGGAGACATGTAGACATGACCGAGATGGCTCTCCGGTCAATAACCAACAGCGGGATCTGGATATCCATGTTGGCTCCCACATGCTCCTCGATGATCTCATCGGATGAACCACGATGTCGAGGATTCAAGCAACCCCGTATACAATTCCCTTTGTTAATCGGTACGTTACTTGCCCGAGATTCGATCGTCGGTATCCCAATACCTCGTTCAATCTCGTTACCGGCAAGTCACTTTACTCGTACCGTAATGCATGATCCCGTGACCATACACTTGGTCACTTTGAGCTCATTATGATGATGCATTACCGAGTGGGCCCAGAGATACCTCTCCATCATACGGAGTGACAAATCCCAGTCTTGATTCGTGTCAACCCAACAGACACTTTCGGAGATACCCGTAGTATACCTTTATAGTCACCCAGTTACGTTGTGACGTTTGGTACACCCAAAGCACTCCTACGGTATCCGGGAGTTACACGATCTCATGGTCTAAGGAAAAGATACTTGACATTGGAAAAACTCTAGCAAACGAACTATACGATCTTGTGCTATGTTTAGGATTGGGTCTTGTCCATCACACCATTCTCCTAATTATGTGATCTCGTTATCAATGACATCCAATGTCCATAGTCAGGAAACCATGACTATCTATTGATCAACGAGCTAGTCAACTAGAGGCTTACTAGGGACATGTTGGTGTCTATGTATTCACACATGTATTACGATTTCTGGATAACACAATTATAGCATGAATAAAATAAAATTATCATGAACAAGGAAATATAATAATAATCCTTTTATTATTGCCTCTAGGGCATATTTCCAACATCATATCTGAGGGAAATACCTACCACCGCTGTGCTGCATCATCCCTTCCTCTTTGGGGAAATACCGACGTAGCTTCAAGCGACATCAAAAGGAATTTCTGGCGCCGTTGCCGAGGAGGATCTTCAACATATACTAGGTTCCTAATCACAAATCTTATCTCCTTGCAGTTTATATTATTTGCCATTTTTCTCTCATTTTCCTCTCCCCACTTCACAAAAGTTTGCCATTTTATTTGCCCCTCTTTTTCGTTCGCCGTTTTCTTGTCAGATCTATTTTTGAGCGTAATCTTGTTGTGTGGTCATCATGACTCAAGAGAACACCAAGTTATGTGGTTTCTCAAATATCAACAACAATGATTTTATTGGCACTCCTCTTGCTCCTCCCGCCACTAGTGCGGAGACTTGTGATATTAATACTGCTTTGCTGAATCTTGTTATGAAAGACCAATTTTCCGGTACTCCTAATGAGGATGTCGCGTCCCATCTTAATACCTTCATGGAATTATGCAATATGCAAAAGAAAAAATATGTGGTCAAGATGAAATTATTTCCGTTTTCTTTGCGTGATTCTCCCAAAATTTGGTTCTCTTCTTTGCCTCGCAATAGTATCGATTCTTGGAATAAGTGCAAAGATGCTTTTATCACTAAGTATTTTCCGCCCGCAGAAATTATTTCCTTTAGAACCCAGATCATGAATTTCAAGCAACTTGAACATGAGCATGTTGCACAATCTTGGGAAAGGATGAAAATGATGCTAAGGAATTTCCTAGCTCATGGGTTAAATCTTTGGATGATCATACAATTTTTTTACGCGGGATTGAATTATGTTTCTCATAATCTTTTAGATTCCACCATGGGGGGTACTTTTATGGAAATTACTTTGGGTGAATCCACCAAATTGCTTGATAATATTATGGCAAAATATTCGCAATGGCATACCGAAAGAGCTCCTACTAGTAAAAAAGTTAATTTTATTGAAGAAATTTCTTCTTTGAGTGAAAAAGTTAATGTTCTTGTGAAATTGGTTGCTAGTAGAAGTGTTCCTACTGATTTCAATGATATGCCTTTGTCTACTTTGATTGAGCAAAATAGTGATGACATAGATGTGAATTCTATCTCTCGAAATAATTTCAACAACAATGCTTATAGAGGTAACTTTAATCCTAGGCCTTTTCCTAGTAATTCCTCTAATAATTATGGTAATTCTTATGGAAATCAATATTATAATAACAAGAACACCTCTCATCTTGAGAATAATATTAAATAATTTATCAATACAGAAAAAAAATTCAACACTTCCATAGAAGAAAAGTTGAGTAAGTGATAACCCACAAGTATAGGGGATCGCAACAGTTTTCGAGGGTAGAGTATTCAACCCAAATTTATTGATTCGACATAAGTGGAGCCAAAGAATATTCTCAAGTATTAGCAGCTGAGTTTTTGATTCAACCACACCTGGAAACATAACATCTACAGCAAAGTGTTTAGTAGCAAAGTAATATGATAGTGGTGATAACGGTAGCAAAAGGTAACAATAGTAAAAGTAATGTTTTTGGTATTTTTTAGTGATGATAGAAATAGTAACAGAAAAGTAAATAAGTGAAGAACAATATATGAAAAGCTCGTAGGCAATGGATCAGTGATGGAGAATTATGCCAGATGCGGTTCATCATGTAACAGTCATAACCTAGGGTGACACAGAACTAGCTCCAGTTCATTGATATAATGTAGGCATGTATTCCGAATATAGTCATACGTGCTTATGGAAAAGAACTTGCATGACATCTTTTGTCCTACCCTCCGTTGGCAGCGGGGTCCTTATGGAAACTAAGGGATATTAAGGCCTCCTTTTAATAGAGAACCGGAACAAAGCATTAACACATAGTGAATACATGAACTCCTCAAACTACGGTCATCACCGGTAAGTATCCCGATTTTGTCACTTCGGGGTTAACGGATCATAACACATACTAGGTGACTATAGACTTGTAAGATAGGATCAAGAACACTCATATATTGATGAAAACATAATAGGTTCAGATCTGAAATCATGGCACTCGGGCCCTAGTGACAAGCATTAAGCATAGCAAAGTCATAGCAACATCAATCTCAGAACATAGTGGACACTAGGGATCAAACCCTAACAAAACTAACTCGATTACATGATAGATCTCATCCAACCCATCACCGTCCAGCAAGCCTATGATGGAATTACTCACGCACGGTGGTGAGCATCATGAAATTGGTGATGGAGGATGGTTAATGATGACGATGGCGAGGGATTCCCCTCTCCGGAGCCCCGAACAGACTCCAGATCAGCCCTCCCAAGAGGTTTTAGGGCTTGGCGGTGGCTCCGTATCGTAAAACGTGATGATTTCTTCTCTCTGATTTTTTTCTCCCCGAAACTCAATATATGGAGTTGGAGTTGGAGTCAAAAATGCAACAGGGGGACCACAAGGTAGGGGGCGCGCCCCCCACCCTTGTGGAGAGGTGGTGGGCCCCCTGGCCTTCATCTTTTGCAGGTATTTTTCTTATTTTCTGAAAATTGGCTCCGTGAAGTTTCAGGTCATTCCGAGAATGTTTGTTTCTGCACATAAATAACACCATGGTAATTCTGCTGAAAACAGCGTCAGTCCGGGTTAGTTCCATTCAAATCATGCAAGTTAGAGTCCAAAACAAGGGCAAAAGTGTTTGGAAAAGTACATACGACAGAGACGTATCAACTCCCCCAAGCTTAAACCTTTGCTTGTCCTCAAGCAATTCAGTTGATAAACTGAAAGTGATAAAGAAAAACTTTTACAAACTCTGTTTGCTCTTGTTGTTGTAAATATGTAAAGCCAACATTCAAGTTTTCAGCAAAGATTATAACTAACCACATTCGCAATAACGCATAGGTCTCAAGTTTACTCATATCAATAGCATAATCAACTAGCGATCCATAATAAAAAATCTCGGATGACAACACTTTCTCAAAACAATCATAATATGATATAACAAGATGGTATCTCGCTAGCCCTTTCTGAGACCGCAAAACATAAATGCAGAGCACCTTTAAAGACCAAGGACTGGCTAGACATTGTAATTCATGGTAAAAGAGATCCAGTCAAGTCATACTCATTGTAAACTAACAGTAATGAATGCAAATGACAGTGGTGCTCTCCAACTGGTGCTTTTTAATAAGAGGTGACGACTCAGCATAAAAGTAAATAGATAGGCCCTTCGCAGAGGGAAGCAGGGATTTGTAGAGGTGCCAGAGCTTGGTTTTGAAACAGAGGTGAATAATATTTTGAGCGGTATACTTTCATTGTCAACATAACAACCAAGAGATGGCGATATCTTCCATGCTACACACATTATAGGCGGTTCCCAAACAGAATGGTAAAGTTTATACTCCCCCTTCCACCAACAAGCATCAATCCATGGCTTGCTCGAAACAACGAGTGCCTCCAACTAACAAGAGTCCCAGGGGGAGTTTTGTTTGCAATTATTTTGATTTAGTTTGCATAAAGCATGGGACTTGGCATCCCGGTGACCAGCCATTTATCTCGTGAGTGAGGAGCGAAGTCCACTCCTCTTGAGAATAACCCGCCTAACATGGAAGATACAGACAGCCCTAGTTGATACATGAGCTATTCGAGCATACAAAACAGGATATTTATTTGAAGGTTTAGAGTTTGGCACATACAAATTTACTTGGAACGGCAGGTAGATACCGTATATAGGTAGGTATAGTGGACTCATGTGGAATAACTTTGGGGTTTAAGGAGTTTGGATGCACAAGCAGTATTCTCGCTTAGTACAGGTGAAGGCTAGCAAAAGACTGGGAAGCGACCAGCTAGAGAGCGACAACAGTCATGAACATGCATTAAAATTAATCAACACCGAACGCAAGCATGAGTAGGATATAATCCACCATGAACATAAATATCGTGAAGGCTATGTTGATTTTGTTTCAACTACATGTGTGAACATGTGCCAAGTCAAGTCACTTAAATCATTCAGAGGAGGATACCACCCTATCATACCACATCATAACCATTTTAATAGCATGTTGGCACGCAAGGTAAACCATTATAACTCATAGCTAATCAAGCATGGCATAAGAAACTATGATCTCTAGTTGTCATTGCAAACATGTTTATTCATAATAAGCTAAATCAGGAACAATGAACTAATCATATTTACAAAAACAAAAGAGGTCGAGTTCATACCAGCTTTTCTCATCTCAGTCGGTCCATCATATATCGTCATAATTTCCTTTCACTTGCACGACCGAACGATGTGAATAATAATAATAGTGTGTGTGCATTGGACTAAGCTGGAATCTGCAAGCATTCAATAAACAGGAGAAGACAAGGCAATATGGGTTCTTTTGTCAGATCAACAAGTATGCATACAAGAGCCACTTCAACAATTTAATTATGGTCTTCTCCTATCGACCCCCAAAGAAAAGAAAAGAAATAAAACTATTTACATGGGAGAGCTCCCAACAAGTAAGAGAAGAACATGAAATCTTTTTGGGTTTTCTTTTTAATTACTACTACAAGCATGGAAAGTAAACTAATTAAAAGCTACAACTAATTTTTTTGGTTTTTCTGAAGGTTTATTAAACACACAAGAAGAAAGCATAAAAAGGAAAATAAACTAGCATGGATGATACAATGAAAAAGTATGAGCACCGACATCTAGCAATGAGTGTGTGAACATAAATGTAATGTCGGTGGGAAATACGTACTCCCCCAAGCTTAGGCTTTTGGCCTAAGTTGGTCTATGGCCACGGCTGGCCTAACGGATATCCATAATAATAGTTGGGGTCGTACTGAGAAGACGCAGAGGAAGACTCCGATTGCCACTGGCTGACAATCATCTCCGGATCCCACTGGTAATTAGACTGTCGTGAAGGATCAATTTGTGGTTCCGGCTCTGGCTCCTCAGCTGGTGCAGGGTTCCGGTAGGCGTGAATAGCCTTCAACGGAACAAGGTACATGCCTACAGATAAATCAAACAAAGAAGGAGTAGGCAGGGTAATAGTCTCAGGATGGTGTTTATTAAAGAACAATTGATATTTAAGCTCTCCTTCCCTATTCTTAACAATAAAATCATGTGCCACCATACTTTTATAATCTAGATAAACACGAGGCTGCACTTTTTCTTCCTTCTCGTAATGCCTAACAGGTATGTTAAAATGTGCAGCTAGGCGTGAAGCATAGATGCCTCCAAAGATGGGGCCCTTTGTACGGTTCATACTTAACCGTTTGGCAATAATACCACCCATACTAACAGAGTTATCACCATATAAACCGTGGAGCAAAATAATAATATCAGGGATACTAAGGTTTCCATAGTTTCCGCGACCAATTAAGCAATGACTAGCAAATAATGCAAAATAACGTAAAACAAAAAAATGTATGCTAGTGATTCGTGCATCGGAAACCTTCCTTATCTCCCCTACAGTGATAGTATCAATAAACCCCTCCACATCATCGCGATGTGGTTCTTCTGTCTTGTCCTCAAAAGGGACTAAACAAACCCGACAAAAATCATAAAGTGACATCTCCTTATGCTCATCATATAAATAAAACTCCACCGTAGGTGGTGAGCTCCTAGAATGGAAATGAAAGTTTTGCACAAAGATATTTGTGAGTAAGAGATACTGATCGCATTGGTCGTGGAGGAAAGCGGTAAGGCCTGCATTCTTAGCCAATTCATGAAAATCTTCATAAATCCCGGCTGCTCTCAAGAAATCCTCGGAAGGCCATTCACACGCTCGAACCTCCGTGGTGCGAGGCAGATTATACTTAGGCTTCGGTGCCTTTTCCTTCGAGCTTTGGCTCGATGAGCCCCTCAAAAGTATCCTCGTCATTTTCTGAAAAATTCTGAAATTTTTAGTAACTTCAAAATAAAAGTAAACCAAACTCAATAATATTGACAACAACTACTCCTACAAGTGCCTAGGGCCTATATCATGCATCAAAACTACTCTTGACCATATAAATTTGACATGCAAGCTCAAGAACAGGGTCACCTAAGCAGCAAAAATTTGCAATGAATAAAACACTAGAACAAAAACTAATTGGACCAATGGAGGAGTCACATACCAAGGAACAATCTCCACAAGCAGTTTTGTGAGAGGTGCTTTGAGCAAGGAGATCGAAAATGGCAGCAAAGTGAGCTAGAACTCGTGCTTGAGCTGGATATTCGTGTTTGTGGGAGGAATATGAAGTGTGTGGGTGCAGGAATAAGTGGAGGAGGGCCACTATGGGCCCACGAGGCAGGGGGCGCGCCCTCCACCCTCGTGGGCAGGTGGTTGACCCCCCTGCTGTGTTCTCAGTGCCGAATATTCTCAAATATTCTGGAAAAATCATATTTAAATTTCAGGGCATTTGGAGAACTTTTATTTTCGAGGTATTTTTATATTGCACGGATAATCAGATAACAGACAGAAGAATATTTATTTTTATTTTATTTAATGTAAATAACAGAAAGTAAAAGTGGGGTACAAAAGGTTGTGCCTTCTAGTTTCATCCATCTCATGATCATCAAAAGGAATCCACTAACAAGGTTGATCAAGTCTTGTTAATGAACTCATTCCGAATAACATGGAATCGGAGAAATTTCGAATAACACTATGTTACCTCAACGGGGATATGCACATCCTCAATAATAAGAATATCATATTTCTTCTTGACAGTAGGAAGAGGAAATTCAAAACCTCCAAATATAATCGATGGAATTTTTCCAATAGAGTTTATACTATGAACTTGAGGTTGTTTCCTCGGAAAGTGTACTGTATGCTCATTACCATTAACATGAAAAGTGACATTGCCTTTAGTGCAATCAATAACAGCCCCTGCAGTATTCAAAAAGGGTCTTCCAAGAATAATAGACATACTATCGTCCTCGGGGATATCAAGAATAACAAAGTCTGTTAAAATAGTAACATTTGCAACTACAACAGGCACATCCTCACAAATACCAACAGGTATAGCAGTTGATTTATCAGCCATTTGCAAAGATATTTCAGTAGGTGTCAACTTATTCAAATCAAGTCTATGATATAAAGAGAGAGGCATAACACTAACACCGGCTCCAAGATCACATAAAGCAATTTTAACATAGTTTCTTTTAATGGAGCATGGTATAGTGGGTACTCCTGGATCTCCAAGTTTCTTTGGTATTCCACCCTTAAAAGTATAATTAGCAAGCATGGTGGAAATTTCAGCTTCTGGTATCTTTCTTTTATTTGTAACAATATCTTTCATGTACTTAGCATAAGGATTGGTTTTGAGCATATCAGTTAATCGCATACGCAAAAAGATAGGTCTAATCATTTCAGCAAAGCGCTCAAAATCCTCATCGTCCTTTTTCTTGGATGGTTTGGGAGGAAAAGGCATGGGTTTCTGAACCCAAGGCTCTCTTTCTTTACCATGTTTCCTAGCAACAAAGTCTTTCTTATCATAGCGTTGATTCCTTGATTGTGGGTTATCAAGATCAACAGCAGGTTCAATTTCTATATCATTATCATTACTAGGTTGAGCATCATCATGAACATTATTATTAGCATTATCACTAGTTTCAGGTTCATTACCAGATTGAATTTCAGCATCAGAAATAGAAATATCATTTGGATTCTCAGGTGTTTCAACAATAGGATCACTAGAAGCATGCAAAGTCCTATCATTTTTCTTTTTCTTCTTTTTAGAAGAACTAGGTACATCTATGTTATTTCTTTGAGAATCTTGCTCAATTCTCTTAGGGTGGCCTTCAGGATACAAAGGTTCCTGAGTCATTCTACCAGTTCTAGTAGCCACTCACACAGCATTATCATTATCTTTACTATTCAATTCATTGAGCAAATCATTTTGAGCTTTAAGTACTTGTTCTACTTGAGTGGTAACCATAGAAGCATGTTTACTAATAAGTTTAAGTTCACCTTTAACATTAGCCATATAATCACCCAAGTGTTCAAGCATATTTGAATTGTATTTCAATTGTCTGCCAAAATAAGCATTAAAGTCTTCTTGCTTAGCCATAAATTTATCAAACTCATCTAAGCATAGGCTAGCAAATTTAGTAAATGGGATTTCAGCTTTATCATATCCATAGAGGGAATTTACCTTTACTACCTGTGTCGGGTTATCAAGACCATGAGTTTCTTCAATAGGTAAAGGATTAAGATTATATGTTTCTTCAACAGGAGGTAAATTAAGACCATGTATTTCTTCAATATGAGGTAAATTCTTAACATCTTCAGCTTTAATACCTTTTTCTTTCATAGATTTCTTTGCCTCTTGCATATCTTCAGGACTGAGAAATAGAATACCCCTCTTCTTCGGAGTTGGTTTAGGAATAGGCTCAGGAATTGGCTCCGGAGGTGTCCAATTATTTTCATTTGTCAACATATTATTCAATAGAATTTTAGCTTCATCCGGTGTTCTTTCCCTGAAAACAGAACCAGCACAACTATCTAGGTAATCTCTGGAGGCATCGATTAGTCCATTGTAAAAGATATCAAGTATTTCATTTTTTATTAAGAGGATGATCAGGCAAAGCATTAAGTAATTGGAGAAGCCTCCCCCAAGCTTGTGGGAGACTCTCTTCTTCAATTTGCACAAAATTATATATATCCCTTAAAGCAGCTTGTTTCTTATGAGCAGGGAAATATTTAGCAGAGAAGTAATAAATCATATCCTGGGGACTACGCACACAACCAGGATCAAGAGAATTAAACCATATCTTAGCATCACCTTTTAATGAGAACGGAAATATTTTAAGGATATAAAAGTAACGAGTTCTCTCATCTTTAGTGAACAGGGTGGCTATATCATTCAATTTAGTAAGATGTGCCACAACAGTTTCAGATTCATAACCATGAAAATGATCAGATTCAACCAGAGTAATTATATCAGGATCAACAGAGAATTCATAATCCTTATTAGTAACAAAGATAGGTGAAGTAGCAAAAGCAGGGTCAGGTTTCATTCTAGCATTTAGAGATTGCTTACTCCATTTAGCTAATAACCTTTTGAGTTCATTTCTATTTTTGCAAGCTAAAATAGCTAAAGAAGCTTCTTGATAAGAAAAACATAACCCTTAGGAATAACAAGTGATTCTTCATCATCACTTTCATCAGTATCATCAGATTCAGTATTTTCAATCTCTCTAGCCCTAGCAAGTTGTTCATCAAGAAAATCACTAAGTGGCACAGTAGTATCGGGCATAGAGGTAGTTTCATCATAAGTATCATGTATAGCAGAAGTGGCATCATCAATAACATGTGACATATCAGAACGAATAGCAGAAGCAGGTGTAGGTGTCGCAAGCTTACTCATAACAGAAGGTGAATCAAGTGCAGAGCTAGATGGCAGTTCCTTACCTCCCCTCGTAGTTGAGGGATAGATCATGGTTTTTGGATCTCTCAAGTTCTTCATAATGATAAGCAGATATATATCCCAAGTGACTCAAAGAATAGAGCTATGCTCCCCGGCAACGGCGCCAGAAAATAGTCTTGATAACCCACAAGTATAGGGGATCACAACCATTTTCAAGGGTAGAGTATTCAACCCAAATTTATTGATTCGACACAAGAGGAGCCAAAGAATATTCTCAAGTATTAGCAGCTGAGTTGTCAATTCAACCACACCTGGAAACTTAATATCTACAGCAAAGTGTTTAGTAGCAAAGTAATATGATAGTGGTGATAACGGTAGCAAAAGGTAACAATAGTAAAAGTAATGTTTTTGGCATTTTGTAGTGATGATAGCAATAGCAACGGAAAAGTAAATAAGCAAAGCACAATATATGAAAAGCTCATAGGCAATGGATCAGTGATGGAGAATTATGCCGGATGCGGTTCATCATGTAATAGTCATAACCTAGGGTGACACAGAACTAGCTCCAGTTCATTGATATAATGTAGGCATGTATTCCGAATATAGTCATACGTGCTTATGGAAAAGAACTTGCATGACATCTTTTGTCCTACCCTCCCGTGGCTGCGAGGTCCTTACGGAAACTAAGGGATATTAAGGCCTCCTTTTAATAGAGAACCAGAACAAAGCATTAACACATAGTGAATACATGAACTCCTCAAAGTACGGTCATCACCGGTAAGTATCCCGATTATTGTCACTTCGGGGTTAACGGATCATAACACATAATAGGTGACTATAGACTTGCAAGCACTACAAAAAAAGACACATTCGTGACATTTTGGGTCGAACGAAAAAAATTTCTATCATACATATGACATTTCTATGACGATAATTGTGACAAAACCCAGTATCATCATAGATGTGGTGGGCTCCTACTTCTATGACAAAAAATCATGACAGAAAATGGGCTTTTCGTCCTGGGCGGGCTGGAGACACAGCTGCATGACATTCTTTGGGCCGTCCATGACGGAAAAAACTATGGTAGAAGCGAGGGGGAGGAAAATTTCGGGGAGTTCCCGGTTACGGTGGGAGGTCGGGGGCCGAGCGATGCGCATTTCTCTCGTACACGTACGCGCGTGTGTGCGAGGCGTTGGCTCTAACTGAACCCGAGCGAGGCGTTGGGCTCTAACTGAACCCGAGCGGTTGCACTGTAGGCTACGCGTTACTGAACCCGAGCGATCGATCGATGGCTGTTAACTGAACCCGATCGAGCGATTCCTTCGCTACTGCTGCTAACTGAAGCCGATCGATTGGATGAACAGTGAGTGTTGCGGGGGGGTGGATGAATAGTGAACGGTGGCGTTGCCTCTGGTTGAACAGGACCCCATGGTGTGGTGGAGGGCTGGATGAACAGTAGACGGTGGAGGGGTGCCCATGGAGGGGTGGTTGAACAGGACCCCGTGGTGTGGAGGGCTGGATGAACAGTAGACGGTGGAGGGGTGGTTGAACAATAGCCGGTGGAGTAGCGCGCGGTGGAGGCTGGATGAACAGGAGCCCGTGGAGGCTGGAGGAGGTCGACGGTAGCCCGTGGAGGTTGGAGGAGGTCGACGATGGAGATGAACAATATCCCATGGAGTCCCGTTTTGCAGTATGCCACACCCCTCCCGATGAACAGGACCCCCGTTTCGACCGTAGGAGGTCCGTTTCGTCCGTTTTGCGGTACGCCACACCCCTCCCGATCAATAGGACCCCCGTTTCGACCGTAGGAGGTCTGTTTCCTCCGTTTTGTGGTACGCCACACCCTCCCGATCAACAAGACCCCCGTTTCGACCGTAGGAGGTTCGTTTCCTCCGTTCTGCGGTACGCCAGGCCTCGTTTCCATCGCCTGTTCCATCCAAGCCCTCCCGATGAACACGACCACGCATCCTGTTCCGACCCAGCCGGTTGGCTCCCACGCGTTCCGTTGCCTCCCGATGAACACGACGCATTCCGTTGCCTCCCGATGAACACGGCGCATTTCGTTGCCTCCCCATGAACACGACGCATTTCGTTGCCTCCCCATGAACACGACAATGACTATGTTTCTTCGTTCCGACCCAGCCATGTACACGAGCCCTGGCCGTACGTATGCGCGAGTAGGTGTTCAAGACCCCGCCCGTATGTACACATACATGGCCGTATTTTCTTTCTTGCACCCTAGCCGCTGTACGTACGTGTACATGCTACGTGCGCGCCTCTACTACGACACGTGCGCGCCTCTACATCGACTAGTATGTACGTACACGTTCGCGACCAGAATGACAACGCTACGTACGCTTCGACCAGGTGGGTCCCGACTGTCAGGCACTTCCTTGCGTGCGAAGATGTAGCTGGTGGGTCCCAGCAGTCAGGGGGGCGAATCGTTTTTTTGCCCGGACGCACTTCCTTGCGTGCGAAGGTGTAGCTGGTGGGTCCCAGCAGTCAGGGGGAAACATTTTTTTCGTGAAATACGGTGGCCCGTCCGGTGGGTCCCCGCTGTCAGGTGGAGGAATAATTATTTTGCACGTAATAAGGAGGCACTTCCTTGCTGCGGTCGTGGACCCAGCTGTTAGCCTCTCCACGTAAAGTCCACGTCCGATGGAAGCCGTTCCTTGACCATGTTGACCATGCCGCACCGAGAGCACCAGGGCGATGGACGACGGCGAGGCCTAGGAAGGGGACGACGCGGAACCGGGGAAGACGCGGCAGTGGATGCCCACGCGTAGAGGAGTATGAGGGTTCACTGGTTCGCTACAGTGTGAGGCTGCCGTCGCTGCAGAATAACAGGGGGTGTGGGTGAGTAGAGGGATGGCCTGGCCAGCGGTGGGAGTAGTAGGGGGTGGTGAGGCCTCCGCCGCATCACAGCCGGCCACGGGAGGTAGGAGCACGAGACACGACCGGTGCTGGTTTGGGCGGCTGGAGCAAGAAGACCAGAGGTTGAAGAAGCACTACGGCCGTTGGATGGACATCGTACGGTCACTGGAGTTAGAATCGTGCATATTGACTAAGTTGACAAAGCCCTCCATCCCCGTCAACTTAGTAGGACCACAAGTCAGCCTGCCACTATATTGGGTCCCAGCTAACAGGGGGAGTATTCATTTTTTTGTGCGTAATAAGGAGGCACTTCCTTGCGTGCGAAGATATAGCTGGTGGGTCCGAACTGTCTGCAGCGGTAACATTTCTTTTGCGAAATACAGAGGCCCTTTCGGTGGGTCCCTGATGTCAGGTGGAGGAATCATTATTTTGCGCGTAATAAGGAGGCATTTCCTTGCATGCGGCATGGACCCAGCTGTCGGCCTCTCCATGTACAGTCCACTTCAGATGCATGTCGGTCATTGACCACATTGACCAGGCCGCGCCGAGAGCACCAGGGCAGTGGACGACAGCGAGGCCTAGGAAGGGAACGACACGGAGGCAGGGAAGACTCGGCAGTTGTTTCCCACGTGAAGGGGAGTACGACTGTACGAGGGTTTACTGGTTCATCTGCCGTCGCAGGAGAATAACAGCAGGTGTGGGTGAGTAGAGGGATGGCTAGGCCAGCGATGGGAGTACGGTGGGGCGGTGAGGCCTGCGCGGCAGCACAGCCAGCCGCGGGGAGGAGGGAGCAGGCAGTCCTGCTGGCGCTTGTTTGAGCGGCTGGAGCAGGAAGAGCAGAGATTGAAGAAGCACGACGGTCGTTCGATGGACATCGTACGGTCACTGGAGCTAGAATCGTTCATATTGACTAAGTTGACAAAACCCTCCATCCCCGTCAACTTAGTAGGCCCACAAGTCAGCCTCCCACCATGGTGGGTCCCAGCTAGCAGGGGATATTCATTTTTTTGTGCGTAATAAGGAGGCACTTCCAGTGGGTCCGAGCTGGCGGCGGGGGGGACGTTTTTTTCATGAAATACGGTGGTTCGTCCGGTGGGTCCCAGCAATCAGGGGCAAATGCTTTTTCGGGAAATACGGTGGCCCGTCCGATGGGTCCCAGCAGTCGGGGGGAAACGTTTTTTCCGCGAAATACTGGTGGCCTGTTCGGTGGGTCCCTGCTGTCAGGTGGAGGAATAATTATTTTGCGCGTAATAAGGAGGCACTTCCTTGCGGCTGCCGTGGACCCAGCTGTCAGCCTCTCCACATACAGTACTCTTCCGATGGAAGTCGGTCGTTGACCACATTGACCACGCCGCGCCGAGAGCACCACGGCGGTAGACGAAGGCGAGGCCTAGGAAGGGGACGACGCGGAGCTGGGGAAGATGCGGCAGTGGATGCCCACGCGGAGAGGAGTACGAGGGTTCACTGATTCGACTGTGGTGTGAGGCTGTCGTTGCCGCAGAATAACAGGGGGAGTGGGTGAGTGGAGGGATGGCCTGGCCAGCGGTGGGAGTAGTATGAGGACGATGAGGCCTCCGCGGTAGCACAGCCAACCACGGGAGGCAGGAGCATGCGGCACGACCGGCGCTGCTTTGGGCGGCTGGGGCAAGAAGACCAGGGGTTGAAGAAGCACTACGGCCGTTGGATGGACATCGTTGACCATGCCGCGCCGAGACCACCAGGGCGGTGGACGACGGCGAGGCCTACGAAGGGAACGACACGGAGCCAGGGAAGACACGGCAGTGGCTGCCCACGTGGTGGAGAGTACGAGGGTTGACTAGTTCGGCTAGCGTCGTCAGAAAATAACAGGAGGTGTGGGTGAGTAGAGGGATAGACAGGCCAGGGATGCGAGTATGATGGGGCCGTGAGGCCTGCCCGGCAGCACTGCCGGCCATGGGAGGCGGGAGCAGGCGGTTCCAACGGCGCTGGTTTGGGCGACTGGGGCAGGAAGATCAGAGACTGAAGAAGCACGATTGCCGTTAGATTGACATCTAACAGTCGGACGCTGGTAGAGTCGATTGCTGACTAAGTTTCTTTTTTGAGAAACCTTGTGTACGCATGAACTTAGTAGGCCCACATGTCAGCCTCCAAATCTGTGGCAGACAACATAAAGCTCATTTGCTATTTTTTATAATTTGCAGCCCAGTTGCTAATTCTTAAATAATTTATTACAACCCATTTTCTGCCCACGACCACGGTCAAAAAGTTCAACCTTATTTTGCATATTTCGGTGGAGTCCGAACTGTTGTAATCCCGAAATGATAAACATTTTTTTTAAGAACTTATTGATTTGCCAAAAAAAATCGTTTTGTTTTTGTAAGCAAATAAGACGTGGGACAATTGAGTTGGTTTAAGGGAAAACCAGTGGTAAAAAATCAGTGCTGGGTGGGAAAAACAACAAAAATAAGGATATAAATATGAAAAGGGAATTTTATGTGTTTTCAATATAATGATACGTGTATATGAACTAGTAAAACTATAGGTAGAGATTAGAAAACGGATGTAGGACATGCGTTTCAAAAGGATAATAGAACTGGGTTGTGTGTTTGATTCAGTAAAAAAACTGCATGTGGATGTTGTAAGACAAAATATAATTAACGCTGACGGGCCAGAGGCCAGTAGATACCTGCTGGATCTTTGTGCCCCGTTGTCGTCATGGGCTGGGTCTGTTAAAAACAAAACCAACCCTGGGCAGTCTACAGCCCAGTTGAAACTTGCTCGACCTGAAAAAACAATATACGTGCTCAATAAACGAGAGAATTCTGCAAGTACAGACTAATAACTGGGTTGCAGCATGGATATTATTTTTTTATCGTGATAATAAGTGCATGCACTTGCTTCAAAAAAATTGGAGAACTGGGAATTCGAATGGCGGGTGCTTATGCTACCCATCAAATAAAAATCAGGTGCCTGAAAATTCATTTCGAAACAAATGATTTAGCTTTATATCCACGTCGGCCCTCGGCATGATAGTTGGAAGCAAATGCAAGTTCATACCAAAAGATCGTTAACAACGATACCAACTTGCGGACGACAATGTAGTACAACTACCAATACAAAACTAACTTATAATATTTTTACTCCTGGCCCTAGTGTTCGTCTGGTAGAAAATCTTGCAGAGGACCAGCTCCCGCTCCTTCTCTTGCTCCAGGTCCCCGAGGTGGTACTGGTGCATCACCCAGTTGGTCCTCTGCTGGTCGAAGTTCTTGTTGGTGTGCAGCACCAGAACCTGTTTTGCTGCCCGTCTGCTGGCCATTGACCATCACCGGCAAGGTATTGCCGGTCTTGTGCCACATCGCGTGCATGCCGCACTCCGACTGTATCTTGCGACGCATCCACGTGCCCCTTTTGAACACCCTGAAATTGCGCTGGAAGAAATGCTTCCTTAGGCCACTCAGTGTGATACCTGCAGTATTGTGGAATACAGGTTTTAGTGTACCTAGTTGGCATTTTCATAACATCTTTGGCATGTTGCAGTCACTTGTTTCACTTTTTATTAAATCTCAAATTATAATTGCTTCACCAGGTTTGCATCTAAAAACAATAGAGCTATAAACAAAGGAATATGTTTGTGTAAGTAGACGGCCGATCGGTGTCTTACCTGGAAGTTTCTCAGGTTGGGTGTAGCATATGCTGTGCTCGCTGTCGATGGTTGGTATGAACAAATCGATGAGAGACTGAAATCTCGCGCTGTCAGCACTCACTTTGGCCTCAAGGTGCTCGATCAGCTCCTGATCCGTGGGATCGAACTTGACGCCAGCTGGCAGCACCGGCCAATCCTTCTTCGATTTGCATCGGTAATTCCAGTTATATGGTACTCAATGTATGATCAATCGACTGTTTTAAATGAATGATGAAAGATTTTGACAGATAAGTGGTACTCCAAATCTGAAGTCCAGAATACCCGAACACGTCGCCGGGATTTTTGTGTCACCTCACGCGCAGCGTGTTGTCACGTCAATTCAATGTGTGGACATGATGAATAATTTGACCGACGTATACTAGTACTGCTACTGTACTGGAGCACTTACTAGTCGTATTTAGTGTCATTATTTATACATAAGTTTAACTAACAAGTACGCACTTGAAGCCTCTATATATATTCTGTTACCATTATTGAACTGATGAATTCGGATGATTGTACTGATGTTGTCATTTGGTTGAACTGATCGTTTTTATTAGAATAGTAAATAAGAGCCCCTCCTGCTCGCTCCCCGTTCCGCCGGCCACTCCAGCCGTCGACTGACTGCTCGCGGCCGATCCCTCCACCCGCCCACCTCCCTCCCAGCAACCCAGGCTCCACCCTAGGCACGGCGATGGGCGCCGGGGCGGCCGCCAGCGGCGACATCATCCACCAGAACAACAACGCGCCCAAGATCCCCGGCTGCTCCAACGATTTCATTCTCGTACGCCCTCCTCTTCCTCCTCCCGGCCTCTCCCGAGTGAGTGCAGGCCCAAGCCCATGGGTATACAACCTCTGCGCCCCACACAGGGCCCCTGGTTTTGAGGGGCTGATCCAATCGAGAATCGCTCGCTCCAGCGACCAGCGCACTGTTGGGCGCCGGCGCATAGGCAACCGCCGCCGCCGCGCCACATCGCTGGCACGCAAGCATACTCCACGGCCGCACGCGCCGCTCCATCCTGCTGTACAAGGAGTCCTACGAGGCCCTGCTGCGCGACCCCGCAGAGAACGCCAGGGAGCTAGTGCAGTTCATCTTGGCGCACCTTATGCCCTGGAAGCCAACACAACAGGCTATTTGTATCCCCCTCCTCCTGATCTGCTCATCCTTGACACTGTTTCAGCTTTGTTGATAACGTATGAGTACCACTGATTCAGTCTTGTTGATGTCCATAATTCATTGTATTTTCTGTTAGAATTTCATTATTCTTGCTATGCAAATTTCAGTGTATGTCAATATGTCCTGTCACAATTTTAGTTTCTTGTTGTACTGAACATCAGTGTCGATGTTGTCCACTTTTCAGTGCATAGTCTCTCTAAGTTTTAGTGTGCTTGCCCTGCTATTTTACTGCATTTATCAATTGGGTAGCTGCCTTTTATCAACTGTACTAGAGTTGGCTTTAACCGTCTGATCTTTCTGTTTTTTAGGCGCATAGCGAGTTGGCCTTGTTGCTTCAAGGATGAATCTGTCGATATGATATTCAATGGGAACAAAAAGTATGAAGCTGTTAGGCGATGCAGCTTTTTGTTGCCGGGAATTCAATTAGCCGATCGCAGTGCTCTGGCTTGGACTCTGGAGGAACACCGGCAACTCTGTTTTGGAGTTAGGTATTTTTTGTACTGTGAGCTGAGGAGATTCCATCGCTAATTAATTATCCTGCAGTATGTTGTTGCTGGTGGAGCTACTATAGTAGTATTTTATCAAGGGCTAATGGCAGTTACTCGCTACTGCATTTGACATGAGACTGAGCACCATATGCGATATAAAATGACAGCTCGTATTTTGCGAAACTTTCGCGCTAGGTGGGCAACGAAATTTCACAAATAATTGTCAAATGCAAAACTTTCAAAAAGGCTAAAGATTTTAACCCAACATCTACGCAAAGCTATCGAAAATGTGAAACTTTTTTATGTTGAACGTTTTCTCAAATTCGCAACTGGTGAAGAGTAATTTGAAATACGGTGCGACCCTTCGTCAGAAAAAATAAATTACTCGTACTGATCTCTATGTGGTGTTTGTACTGAGGAGGTATTTTTCACAGATTAATTTTGAATATTTCCGGAAAAAAAATACTTGAAATGATGGTCGTATGAATTTGTACTGAGCGTGTTTTCGCAGACTAGACTTTACTCTCTTTTCTTGGTATGGCTTTTCTTCGTAATTTTTCAATGGTTTAGGGTATCGTAGTCCTCGAACTTGCATGGTTTATATCATTAAACTGAATAATGTTTTTTCAAAAATAAAATGTTTTATGTGTTTCTTTTTTTGAACTCATTTTTTTCAACGATGTTTTGGACTTCTCGTGTTTTGTGACTTGAACTTTTCCCATTTGAATTTCCGTCGGTTTTTCTTTTGTTTGAGCTTTTTTCCAAACTTATCTGAGACGTCATGTTTGAACATACAACTTTTGTAGTTGTGAACTTGTCGTTGTTTCCATTTGGTAAGTTGCTTTTTTCCTTCGAACCTTTACTGTTACATTTTTTTGCAAATTTATTGTCCCTTTGAGTCAGAACTGATGCAATTCTTAATTTTTAATTTATGGTACTTATGGTACTAGAGAGTTTGTACTTCTCAAAAGATAATCACTCAATGTTCTTTTAGTTTTAGTTTTTAATTTTCTTTTCTCATCCATATCCTTACTGTCAATGTCATCACCATCGTACCTTTATGGTTTATATAGTTGAACTGACAACATTTTCACCATTCCTTCTTTTTAAAACTTATGTTTTCTTCTCCAAAACTTCCTACCTGGCAAGAATCAGGACTTCTTTATTTTTTACATTTGTACTTCCAAGTGTCTTTACTGACATTTTCACTTTTTTACTTTGTTTTACCTCATCAAACAGGCGCACAACACATTTGAAGAAACAAAATATGAATCTTTGAAGCACAAGGGGGATACCCATTGCACAAGACTTCATGTGTGCCTTCATCATAGAAAAATAGACTGAATATTGGCATGTTCTAAGGTTGAACAAATGAATCATACAGAATATTGTCAAAACCCCGCATTTTTTCTCACTAAAACAAATGAATCATACAGAATATTGTCAAAACCCTCTTTGAACTTGGACGGCACCTACTGCTCAACTTGGACGATGACCAGTGCTCAACTCGAACGGAGGAGGTTGGCATTGCTTTTTTAACCAGGAATGCTTCTAAAGACACTGGGAATTGCTTCAAAACTGCTTTATAGTTTTTAACATGAGTGTTCTCTCAGCTGGGCCAAGAAGCAATGCATACATCATATTTTTATTCTGCAAGAACGAAATACTCCAATAATTAACAACTAATCTATCAGTACATGCAGAACAATTTTAGTTTTGAGAAGAAGCTTCCATTGACGTGTTAAACTCTGAATCTGTATAGAGGACAGGATGGGTCTCAGGCTACTTAGAAAATCTACGAAAAACTGGCAACAGGACCAGCCTCAACATTTTCCACTTGTAAGATAAACATAAAATAGAAGTACTAGCACTAAACTAGCATGACTACCTAAAACATGGTATTTCCAACTTGAGCAGAAGAATCTATGAAACAAGATTGCATGTCTACACACAAACCAAGACTAACATGTACTGTTTTTCCTAGTCTGGGATGGACTGTCAGAAATTACAAAGCCACTTAATTACCTTGAGTGCACACATGATTTTTGGGGATTTCCTCAAGATTATGCACAATAAAGCATACGGACTGAAAAGAACAGACAAGCTGAACTATAAACCAAAATAAATGGCCTCTAGGTTCCCCATATAGCAACTAAAACTCGGTACAACTACACCTATTATTGCTGCACTACTACTTAAACAAGGTAAATCAATTAAAAAACTGAACTAACAAACTTCTACTTAATATCATTTGTGCATGTCCATGGCGGCAGTGTTCAACTGTTTGAGCATGTAGCTCATGTGCGGGATACAAATGCCCTTAGTGGTGGGCGCAAATGCTCACGTGCTGGACGCAAGTTCACCATATATATGTCCCTGTATGAACTTGCAGATTTACATTTCTTTTTTACACATATAAAAGTCAGTGCTTTTTTGTAGAATGAACACCTACTGTTTTTACCAATTGAACTATTAAAGCATTAAAAAGTGAACTTTTATTGAATTGTTTTACATAGCTAACAGTGGACAAAGATAAAAATTATGAGTTTCCTTAAACATAACCAAAACAAGCATTTGAATTGGTTATGTACCTCCACTCAAAGAGAGCTTGGACTTGCTACTATTCTTTCTCTAACTGCCAACAGTAGATTGATGTCAAGCATTACAACAAGTCCCCGTCCCCCTTTGTGCTAAACAATCAGAATCATCACGCATAGGGAAGCACTAGCAGCATTTCAAGCATTTTCAAGCAGAGTAAAAATACATTAATATTTCAGTAATTCAAGCTACAGCTAACATTTAATGAGATTGAATGGAGCAGCAGCAAGGCACGAGCATAAAGTAGCAACATCTCAATATCCTACTCTTTTTTCCTACGCTATTGCTGTTTTTGCATGGTCGTCCTACGTTCCTTATGTACCTGAACTGATTAAAGTTCGAAGATTTGAACTTATGTTTTCTTAAGTGTCAACTATGAAAATATATAAATCCATTTTTCTTAAGTATAGACAACGCCAGAGGAAGAGAGGAAGGGCAGGAGTCAGGGGAGCCAAAGGAAGATCTATAGGAAAATCAAAAGAGAAATTTGATAAGAGCATTACAAGTTTGAAACCATTCAAGAATTAAGTTCCTATGGCTAGTAGCCATGCAGGATTTTAGTGAACTCTCAGTAAAAGTAATTTTCGTACTCCACATGTAGTAATACCTGTATGAACTTGTAGATTTCCATTTCTTTTTTACACATATAAAAGTCAGTGCTTTTTTGTAGAATGAACACCTACTGTTTTTACCAATTGAACTATTAAAGCATTGAAAAGTGAACTTTTATTGAATTGTTTTACATAGCTAACAGTGGACAAAGATAAAAATTATGAGTTTCCTTAAACATAACCAAAACAAGCATTTGAATTGGTTATGTACCTCCACTCAAAGAGAGCTTGGACTTGCTACTATTCTTTCTCTAACTGCCAACAGTAGATTGATGTCAAGCATTACAACAAGTCCCCGTCCCCCTTTGTGCTAAACAATCAGAATCATCACGCATAGGGAAGCACTAGCAGCATTTCAAGCATTTTCAAGCAGAGTAAAAATACATTAATATTTCAGCAATTCAAGCTACAGCTAACATTTAATGAGATTGAATGGAGCAGCAGCAAGGCACGAGCATAAAGAAGTAGCAACATCTCAATATCCTACTCTTTTTTCCTACGCTATTGTTGTTTTTGCATGGTCGTCCTACGTTCCTTATGTACTTGAACTGATTAAAGTTTGAAGATTTGAACTTATGTTTTCTTAAGTGTCAACTATGCAAAATATATAAATCCATTTTTCTTAAGTATAGACAACGCCAGAGGAAGAGAGGAAGGGCAGGAGTCAGGGGAGCCAGAGGAAGATCTATAGGAAAATCAAAAGAGAAATTTGATAAGAACATTACAAGTTTGAAACCATTCAAGAATTAAGTTCCTATGGCTAGTAGCCATGCAGGATTTTAGTGAACTCTCAGTAAAAGTAATTTTCGTACTCCACATGTAGTAATACCTGTATGAACTTGTAGATTTCCATTTCTTTTTTACACATATAAAAGTTAGTGCTTTTTTGTAGAATGAACACATACTGTTTTTACCAATTGAACTATTAAAGCATTGAAAAGTGAACTTTTATTGAATTGTTTTACATAGCTAACAGTGGACAAAGATAAAAATTATGAGTTTCCTTAAACATAACCAAAACAAGCATTTGAATTGGTTATGTACCTCCACTCAAAGAGAGCCTGGACTTGCTACTATTCTTTCTCTAACTGCCAACAGTAGATTGATGTCAAGCATTACAACAAGTCCCCGTCCCCCTTTGTGCTAAACAATCAGAATCGTCACGCATAGGGAAGCACTAGCAGCATTTCAAGCATTTTCAAGCAGAGTAAAAATACATTAATATTTCAGCAATTCAAGCTACAGCTAACATTTAATGAGATTGAATGGAGCAGCAGCAAGGCACGAGCATAAAGAAGTAGCAACATCTCAATATCCTACTCTTTTTTCCTACGCTATTGCTGTTTTTGCATGGTCGTCCTACGTTCCTTATGTACTTGAACTGATTAAAGTTTGAAGATTTGAACTTATGTTTTCTTAAGTGTCAACTATGCAAAATATATAAATCCATTTTTCTTAAGTATAGACAACGCCAGAGGAAGAGAGGAAGGGCGGGAGTCAGGGGAGCCAGAGGAAGATCTATAGGAAAATCAAAAGAGAAATTTGATAAGAACATTACAAGTTTGAAACAATTCAAGAATTAAGTTCCTATGGCTAGTAGCCATGCAGGATTTTAGTGAACTCTCAGTAAAAGTAATTTTCGTACTCCACATGTAGTAATACCTGGACTTACTGTCACATGTGTTCTTTATAGTAAATCGAGGCAAATGAGACGGTAATCATTCTCTTCATTTTGGTTTTCTCTATCTTGCATCAGTTCAAAAATCCAATATAGGTTTCAGTTCAAAAGATAATTTCATCCATGCCTTGATTGACTAGCAGTAATTAAATAATCAAAAATATGTTTTTGCTAACCAGTTTATGTACTATCAATCTGTCCAAATAATCTAGCATTTAGTAATGACTATTAATCAGTTCAACAAATGAGGTTGTTAACGATCCCATTAACGATAAAAATGAAGTCAGCTAATAACTTATTGGCCGAATCAAATTTCTGTGTTTTGAAGCAGCAGCAATAGTCGGACTGAGGGAGACATCCATGGGGGATATATATAGTTGAACTTGCATGATGTGCAAATAATAGCATGACTTCTGTACTTACTAGACGAGCACGACTTTTGTACTTACTAGACGAGCATGAATTATGTACTTACTAGACAATACTACACGAACAAGTATAATGCTACGTGAACTTTTGTGATGGATGACCTTTTAGTTTTTATTACCAGTACTTGTTGAAAATAAATATCTAAACCACCAGACTTGGGTGTGGGAACCAAAATTCAGAAGAGTAGCATCTCAACAGGGATTACACTAGCTTTGACATTCTGACAATATTGACGGCTCAAATGCCAAGTAATGTACAGTAACTGAAAAGGCATCATTTTCTGACATTCGGTTCTGAAACTATGTGGACCTAAGTAATTATTGGCAGTCAAGAAATGTACAAGTTGCATATATTTCTTCCTAGTAAATTATGCTACCAAGCTTACCAAGTCAAAACAATTTTCTTGAGAATAATCTGGTCAGGATCCAAACTTTTTCAGTGAACATGCAGCACAATTTGCAGGCAGAGGGACGGATGAAAAAGGAAAACTGCAACAAATAATTTTTTTACGTATGGAAAAACAATCAGGCAAAGACACCGATTTTCAACAAGAAATGTGTAATATGTGTTTTTTTTCAAACACATGCACACCAAAATTACTGCAGTTTCAACATGTACACTAAAACATGCAGGTTTTAGACTTAGAAGTGCCATTGGAGGTTTCAGAAGCTTCATCTAGAGTAGCACATGTAGTTGTGCAACTAGAAAAATTATTTATATAGGAAAAGAAACTTATTCTGACAAACTGGATGAGCTAGGAACACAATATTTATCTTTTAGGCATAAGTACAAACACCCAGGCAGAAATGCTATTAACTTTTTCGCTCCCCTGCATTAATATTTGTACACAAAGACTTGTAGTCCTGTCAGGAGCATTCGTACTCTTTGAATCTTTTTTTTTCTCTGTATTTTCATGTGGTTTCTTATATGAACCTTTTTAAAAATCTGAATTCCTCGTGATGATATCTGCGAACCTTTCTTAGACGATGATGTTGAACTTGCGCTCGATTGCATATGTAATTGAAGGAATTGTTACTAAACACCACAATCATCTACTTGTATTCATCATTTACTGCTATGACTAGTTGGAAGGACAACAGACCAATCGAGTGGCATGAGCTACTGTGGCCGATTACACATAAAATTTGAAGTTCTTTTTCTACCAAGAGGGTTGGGGCGTGTTTTTTATTTTGAACTAGCAGTGGTCTTGGTTTTGAATTTATCTGGTAGCAGTACATTATTTCAGTCAGCTCGATCTTCATCAGTACTCGAATGACTAGACAAGAAGTTTAGATTTGTAGCAGCACACGCACCAAACTTACAGATTTTTTCTTCAACATTTTTAGGTGATTTGCATCAGTACTAGTATGATTGGAAAACTATTTCAGATTTTAGCAGCACACACATGAAACTTACAGAATTTTATGGAAATGGACGAGTTTGATTTTTTGAACTCCTCCAATGGTTGCACATGAACTGAGCAATATAGCGACTAACGGTACATCATTTTTTATCTGAAAAGGAACTTGACTGAAAATTGACATACACATCTGAAAGTTCAAAACTACAAGACCTGCCCTATGTTTTTCTGCTACCACACTATCAAAACTTTTATTCAAAACGTCTCTAAACTTTAACCCTCAATCTTCCTTCAACTGTAATTTTCATTTTGCCCAACAAACTAGATGCACAGGAGCTAACTAGATGCACAGTAACTACAAAAGCATAGCAATCTTCCTCATGTGCGCTGCTTGGTGCCCAGCATGGCAAAATACGAGTAGTATACCTGGAGTTCCCACCGCGGCCGGAAGCAGAGATCCATTTGGTGTGCTCGCGACAAGAAGCAACCAACTTGTATCCTCAAGCTTGGAGGCGACCAGCCAGTGTGGCTGCTAGCCAAGAGCTGCGTGTGTGGTCGCACGAAATGGGCCACTCCCATGTCACTCCCAGGAGCAAACAACAGAGATGGAAGGTTCAGCAGGGGCGCTCGGGGCGGTTCAGAGAGTTGGAGAAAGGTGGTTCAGCTGGCTGGGGAAGGGAACATGGGTAGGAAGCAAGCAAGGGGAGCCTAGAAGCGGAGGGCCACAGCGGCAGGGGAAGAAGCGGAACCTTGTGGCGGCGTGTTGGGTGCGGGAATTCCAGAACCTCCACCAATGGAAGCATCAGTCCAAATATTCGAGAGGGAGCAGGCCGGAGGAGAAGGTGTAGCGGCAGAAAGGTGTGCAAGACGAGCTTACCACTGTCGCCCACCAGCTCCATCGGAGAGCCAGAGGTGGGAAAGGTGGGTGAGAACCTCGTGGGCGACAGAAGTAGTCGGGAGGATCCAGGGGTCGGGCGGCGGCACGTGGTTGGGGCTGGCCGTGGTTGGGGCCGGCCGTGGGCGGCGGCGCGCGGGCAGGGGAGGAAGGAGGCGGCGCACCGGAGGGAGAGGAAGGACGCAGCGCGCCGCGGGGGAGGGAGGAGGCGACGCGCCGGCGGGGAAGGGAGGAGGCGACGCACCGGCGGGGAAGGGAGGAGGCGGCGCGCCGGCGGGGACGGACGGGTTATCGCGCCCTTATAGAGGCGGGAGTAATAGAATATTATTCTATTACTAGCAACAGAATAGTCCAGTCCTATCATATATATATATACTGCACAGCATTTCCATCATCATTATCAGTATATCCTACGCAGGTGAGTTAAGATGCACTTGATCCCAAGAAGGTATTTATCCTTCAAACCAGATGAGTGCTTCAAACTAACAACAGTACATAATATCCAACAAAAGAGGGTCGTGCTACAGCAGCAGAATACATGGCTCAGTCTAGATATCGGCACGAATCAAGTTGTGCATATTTGTTGTTGACATGAACCACATCGCCGCATGTCGGGTTTGCAAAAGTCATCCATCGCATGGAAGCTTGATTCCTTTCACACACTAAAGATTATCTGGCAACAAGTTGTGTCGACGAATCTCTGGATATGGTGATTCATGGAACCCATGGTATGATGTGTAAACACAGCCCCCCCTCGCGAATGGAAGTTGCATAGCACAGTAATCATCGCCGGTGATATGATCGATGATTGGTTGGATGATCGGATAATTGAGCCCGGGGAACAAGGAGTGGTTGCCGAGGCTGTAAACCCGCCTCCAGTTGAATACGTCTGGCCCAACGGAGCTGGGATCTTTCTCGAACACGAAGCTGTCATAGCCATCAATGTCACGAACGCCCCACGCATTGTACTGCATGTGGTTTGATGTAATGGTTTGGTCAATTTGGTACGTGCGAATGAGCATCAAATGACCGCCGTCAGCTGAACGAGCGATAAACCACCACCCATCGGCTGGTATGATTCCAGGTCGTGGAATCATGAAGGCCAGCGCATTTGCGTCTGCTGCAACAATTCAAATTGGAGACCAAAAGGACAAAAATAAACAATCATGTTCAGAGTATGTGTGGAATTAAGATTATTATAACAGTGACACATATCATAGACAGAAAATTGCAATGTCATGGTCATAATCATACCCCAAGTTAAAAAAATAAGTCAATGACTTTCATATTCTAGCAATATGTCATAGTTCAAACATCATGTAACAATGAGAGGAAAACAGCTATGACATCGCCTACTCATATTCTACCATAGCACTTACTACTACTGTTATCATATCAACTCTAAGAAATAACATGCGTTGTTATAAAAATCTTGTAAACGAGAGTAACATATAGCAATCATGATGTTATGCTCATAATATGTATTCTAACAATCATTAGATGCCAATTGTTCTCATATCAACTCTAACAATAACATGTGTGGTCATAAAAATCTTGGAAATGAGAGGAACATATAGCAATGATTTGGTTACAGACATACTATGCATTCTAAATTTGTAACAAATGAATAGGCAGTCGTATTCATAAGGTAAAGATGAGATGAGATAGAACAATTACACGACGATAGATTCCACCAGTATAGGCAGCCAATCTGTGCGTCGACCGCGTAAACGGTGCCATCATGCACTATAGCATTAGACAGAAATGTTGCCTCAACAGGATTGATGATGAGCCATAACCATGTATGGCGACCGGATTCCAGATAGACTAATCCCATGTTGAACAAGGCAATGAGCTTGTAATCCATGTAGTCTTCTGATGGTGTGGGCACTTCGCAGATTACAACTTTCTGCAGACAAAGGTCGAGCCAAAAGCTTGACGCGTCTTGTGCGTAGTAGGCAGGAGTGTCCGGCGGGCCGCGAGGCTCGATGGCGGCGGTATCCAATGATGGAAGGGTGATCTCTCGCTGGGTGTAGATATCCACGAGACGCCACGGACTACCGGTGTGGTGGATGAGGACGATCCAGTTGGCCTTCATGCCCACCCAGTAGTGGCCGCGCATGAAGGACAGGTGGACGGGTAGATGTAGCATGTCGAGGGGCACCACGGCAACCTCCGTAGGATCATCAAGTCGGTGTCTGGGCCACCTGCAAGGATCGGGCATCGGCAAGCAGGGTGTCTTGAAAAAAGTCGGCCAGTTGCAGACGAGTAGACGGTACAAAGACACCGAGCATGCGGCCAGACGGACGGTGCTGAGTAGGTCCATACGACTACAGATCTGCTCCAAGAGAACATCGGTAAGGGAATTCCAATCGCGGCTCTGCGTGTCAGTCGGTTCTTCCATTGGGGTTTTCGGTTCCTGTGAGCCAGCGGGGAAGTGGATTCGGGCGGGCGAGCGAAGAAGCTTCTCCTCGTGTGGCCGAGCAGTGAGCGGGGGGGATATGATACACGCGAGCTACCAAGGAAGATGGCGCGGGCGGGCGAGCAGTGAGCGGGGGTAAATGGTGTGCAGCCGACGATGGGGAAGAGAGGAGGAAGAAGAAGAGAGGAGGAGGAGGAAGAGATGGCAGTACTGTGTAAGGCTGATTTAGTAACACCAACACGCTGGTTCAGCTTATTAATTACGTGTCCCATTTGCTGTGGCGTGTATTGTCACTTCACTGCAAAGACTAGTTGAATAGTTTTCTTTGACCGAGATGGGGAATAATGGATCGTGGGGACTTTCTTTCTACAGTATCCCTATGCCTCTACGCTCACTTCACTCATTTTGCTCCGTACCTAGTCACTTGTTGAAATCTGTAGAAAGACAAATAGTCTGTATTTGGGAATAGAAGGAGGCTTTTACTCCGTACTATTTGGGAACAGTGGGAGTATCACCATATGGAGGGAACAGAGGAAGCTTGAAATATGAACATGTCAGTGGGAGGGAGTAAGCCCCATGCATGCATGCATGCAACATGCAACACTCACACGTACACATGGACGCACGCAACACTCACGCACCCATGCGGCACACAGCACATGATGCAACACACACGCTCACGCTCAAGTGCTCAACCTACTCCCTACGTCCGTGAAAGACTGTACATTTAGAGATTTACACATTGACCAGGGCATAATTAACGCCCAAAAGTAGCAGACTTATGTGTGCATGCGACCATTGAGATAAGAAGATTAAATGAAGATCGTTGCATGCTGTAATTAAGGATAGACATGTAGCCTATACCTATAGCACAAGTTGGTGCATTAGTCAATCAATATTGATTTAGATTAAAGGCTAAATGCATTGGAAGTGTAGATGTACATCATGTACTACACTCTTTGTTTTATAGCCGATGTACACTCTTTGTTGGAAGACCGAGGGAGAACACGTGCATGCACTCACATACACAGCCAGGGCGGTTCGCACGCAAGGGTTGGACTCGTATCGCGCCTGCGTAAAGTTTTGTTTAACTGATTTCTTTGCTCTGCCAACTGACAGATGGGACCCAAAAACCAGGTGACAATTTAACCAGTCAACAAAGTGCCACATCGACTATGTGGCCGATCGGTAGGGTGCAATACGGTGCTCTACGATGAGCTAGTGATCGTATAATCGCCGCAAAATTATATATAGTGATCGTAAAGAGCGTATTGTTACATACGTTGACCGCCATTGTATTTTTCTCGTTTCAAATTAAGCTATATTAATCGGAAAGGACGTGGTATGGACTACTACTACTGGTACTAGTACTGCTTTGATGTGTCCTATCAACTCGCCGAACGAGGAGAAGCTTGCTTACTACGCCTCTCCCTCGCCCACGCGCGCGGTGGTTCGCATGACGAGGAGAGGGTTTTGACTACAGCGCCCTCTCCCTCTCCCTCGCCCTCGCCCTCGACCTCGCCCTCGCCCTCGCTGTGGATGTGAAGCAGTTCAATCGGTGTCAGATTGCCAGAAGCATATTGTATTGTAGTATCATCATTGTTGGACCTTCCGAAGAGGCGAAGAGCCAAGTGCAAGGTTCACATGACTACAAACTGTTGAACCTCCCGAAGAGGCAAAGAGCCAAGCGCAAGGTTTTATAGGAGTTGTCGTCCTAGTAGGAGTGTACTACAACTATAGCGAATGATGCTACTGTATGATGCCGCCACGTCACGTATATCCAAAGTTGTGCCACCTTTTTTCTCAAAGAGCGTGTTGGAGCCCGTGCAACAACTACACAAGTTGCACATACACATAACACATTTACTAGTAATAAATTCTAAAGGACAAATGCCAGTATGCCACACAAGTTCATCTCCAATTCATGTGATAAATTTGTGCACGACTAGTCTACATATATTCACAGTGTTACCGTTCACAATTACCGTTCACAATTACCGTACTCCACTTAACCGTTATAGATGGGCTACATGTCCTCCTCCAGGTTCCAGTCCCAGGTGTTCTTCATGGATGGCATGATCCATAGCGGTGGGCAACGGGAATCATTATCGCAGCTTTCTAGTCCGGTTCCACACGATGGAGACTCAACAATGCTTCATGAACGGCAGGCCTTCCGTGTCGTGCACGGAAGGTGGCATCCGCTTCACAATGGGGTAGCTGTCCCCGATGAAAAGCGAGTACTCTCCAAGAGTGTTCCTCGGCACCCACGTAGCATCACGAGGGTCGAACTCGGCTCCGTTCATCTGGTACACACGGCGTCCCAGATCTGGACACATGGTGACGTACATAGTCAATGTCCATGCATAATAATGTTGTGCTCAAATATGGCGGTCAGTAATACTGTGCAGCAAATAGTACTACTCCGGTATAGAGGAAGTAAAATGACCGGCTTATTATATATAGCCACTCTTGGCTACATGGATGAGATAGTAAGACATGGAAAAACAAAAATGGTGGCAGCTAGTGGGTTCAAGTCTTCAAGGGCCTAGCTAGCTATACGCGTCCTCCAAGGTAAAAAGTACTCCTACTAGTACTACAAAGTATACTACTAGTACAACAATGAAAGAGAAGGCGAGAGGGTTAAAAATGGAATACCTGGGTAGATGGTGACGGTCCGATCGTGGTAGATTGTGTGACCATGTTGCACATCAGTGGTACCATGGGTAACGACTGCTAATATAGTTGATCCCAATATGCCAAAGTCAGCTACAAGGTTCCAGGTTAGACCGAATCGCGGATACAAATGCACATCCAGGATCGGCGATCTTATTTTGATCGGGGGATGACTGGTCCCTGCAAAATAATGGAGTACCATTAGGGATGCAAATGATGGTTTGTGCATTCCGTTTGTAATCTCCCGTACCATAGGATGGCAACCAGATGAAACAAGTCCCCTGGCTTGTCACCGCGAAGATGCGGCCTAGATGGCGCACGGCGTCTTCGAATGTGTAGGGGTACAAATCTGCCGCCGCCAACATGCACCAGCCTCTGCCATTACTGCCTCTTGCATTGATGGCAATCCTTATGTTGAAACCGCGATGAGATAGTAATCGTCGTAGCCGCGTCGCTTTGTCGGCGGGTCCGCAATTGCTGTCTTCTTCAATCTCATGTAGGCATCATCATATGTATTCAAGCCCGGCCAGTCCGGAAGGCCGATCCCAATGGTGGAGAAGGGGTCTACTGGAACGGCCGCACTGTTGTGGATGTTGTGCAAAATGATGATGGTATCCGGCCGGAGGTATGCAAGCCAATCTTCGTTGGCACCGACCCAGACCTATATATAAGACGGTGGGCAGCGGAGAAATTATGGGATTGAAATGGAATAACTAAGTACTACATGATCAAACTCCATTACTGACCTGCTCATCGGACAAAATCTGACTACCTCTCAACGTCGGCAACTCTAGCGGAGTCAACGTGCAACCATGGCCAGGGAGCGATGGACTGTTCAAAGGATTGTCCCATAGAAGAACCTTCTCCTCGAGGACGCATGGAAGACCAACAAGCATGGCATGTTTAAGCAGCGTCTTGAAAAAGTTGGTGCAGGAAGCACCGAGTCTTGCGGCGGTGAGGACGTCGGAGCGGCGTGCGATTTCTCCCACAGGATCGTCGTCCAAGGTCTCCCAGCCCAGAGGAGGAGGAGAACCGGCTGGCAAATCCATGGGAGCAGCGGCGAACTGCCTTCTCTTCGGGGGAGGGGAACTGGCGAGGAGGAGATAAGAGCATAGTAACCGCAGGGCCTCGTCCCTTCCAACTGTAGATCGTTCCTCAGTGAAGGGGTGAGGCTATTATTTACTACTAGTACTCCCTCCGATTCTTTTTACTCTGCGCATAAGAGCAGACCCGGATACCAAGGCAGGGGCTCGCTACATGCTTTCTGGACGGAAATACCCCTGGCACATGGATGGGAGGAGCTAGCAGCTATAAATGCCCCATGCGGCCCATTGGTTGTCTGCCCGCGTTCTCCTCTCTCTGCATCCTGCATGGATGTCTCCCTCTCTCCCACATGACTGCATGCGGTGGCACTGGCCTATGAGAAGCTCGCGTGGAGATAGCAATCTTCTCTTCAGAAGAGATTTTTTTGAAAGAAAGGGATTATGGAACGTTATGGGATTGCATTATACTGTAAATAATAGCACTAGTAAGAAATTTTTGGCACTAGATAGTAGTTTTTGGCGTGGATTAAGAAATTTTGGGTATGTGTTTGCCATTTTTTGTACACGCCAACTAGTGTCAAAAAACGTCTTACATTATGTGACGGAGGAGTACGTACTCCTACTGTAGCAGTACTAGTACTACTTTTCTCAACTAGTAGTGCGATGTATTGTACTTCTAGTCTAGTCTAGTATAGTGCACCACTTTTGAACTCTTGAATCTCAGGGCCAAGGAGCTACAGTTGGAAGTGGAGGGTACTACTGTTCTCTAGAACCATCGTTGTACTATCAATGCAGGGGAAGTACACCTGCGTAGTGGCCTAGTGGGTACTCTCGGTGCTCTATTCAGCCGCTCCTCTCACGTAGATGGCCTACTCAACCGCTCCTCTCACGCACACACTAGTAGCATGTTTATCAGCGACGGTTACTGCGGGGGCAGAACATTTGAGTTATTTGATACAATGAGACTAGGCTTTTCGCTTCCATTTGTGGAGGTGTAATGGATCTCGTCGAACTTTGTTAGTAGTTCCTTCTTTATTAATGAGATGAAGCAAAGCTTTTGCCTCCATTTAAAAAAACACGTCAAGAGGAATTTCTTTTATAGTAGAGCCGATAATGGAGTGAAGTCCATGCGTGCAACGCCACAAGCTACAGAGTAGTAGTACTTCCTCCGTCTAGGTGTGTAAGTCATCCTACGTTGTGCATCGCGACCAAGGCGGAGAGGAAAACAAGAAAACTTAATATCTTTTTGCTAATTAATAGCATTGCATGCAATGAACTAACCACTGGATGTTATGTTTGGTAGTCTCAAGTCATTGAAAGCATGCACCGCCCACATATCTTATTGGTTGATATGCCACAAAACAAAAAACGAGAAGGGAGTTAATGTATGGTGCCTAAGTGTTTTGGGATTATTTGGTTTTCGTAAGGTGACTTACATACCTAGACGGAGGGAATAGAGCACTTTACGTACAGAGCCATATTGCACAATTCCCAATGCCCTGCCAGGCTTTTCCGGCTCCTCGGGCTTAATTGGGAGGCGCTATTTTAAATATGCTACTAGCTGATGAGGAAGCTGCAAGCGAGGTGCGGCTAGGGCGAGCACGCGAGCCACGGGATGCTGGGAAGGAAAACCCGTTCACGTGGCTAGGTTGTCCAGTGCACCCAGATTGTGGGGCCGCACGTCCGTTTGACTTCAAAACTCAAACTACCCGTGTAAAATATTGGCTCTCGCAGTGAAGTGTAGTAGTACTATTTAAAAAAAAGGCCGTCGTGCATTCGGCCGGGATCGAACCCACAAAACGAGGTATACACTCCCGCGACCACTAGTAGTACTCGTTGGAGTACAACGCAACCTAGAATCTTCTTTTGTCGCTAGTAGTACGTACATTGTTCCTTACAAGAAACCCCTATCATCTGCTGCTGGCTATAAGCCAGTGCCATGTCATCTACAGCCCATCTTATAGCCAATATGTACAATAATAGATCAAAAGAGTGTACTACTTTTTTATTATGTGGCCCACTTCTCATTCTCACAAAGTGCCTAGGAGCACGTGCTAGAGCTGGCTCTTCACGAAGAGCCCGCTTACCTTCTCTCTCCTCTTCTCTTTCCTCCAACTAAGTAGAAATATACTAGTTTATTTCTTATAGCCCGCTGACTCAGCTCTATTGTACTTGCTCTAATAATGTAAGAAACCACTAAAACGCCAAGAAACTACTACCACTTGCATACGTGGCAGACTTAAGATAAGAATACCTTATCAACCATTGTACATGCTCTTAACAACAAAAATCCTCGAGTGACCTCCTACCTCCGGCCCGTCCACCTAGTCATCCTCGGCCATGGGACGCAGCTACCGCTGCCGGCAGAAGGCGAGGTCAAAACCATCGGCGGTGCGGAGCCCATGTTGTAGTAGCCCGGATGCCAGCTCCGTCCGGCGCTCGTGGCCGCTAGCTAGCCAAGATAGCTCCGTCTAGCTGCTTGTCTACAAGGTTTGCTAGCTAGATTGGCACGGCAGCGCAGCGGCTTGCTCACGCTCGCCGCGCTAAGGCCAGCCATCTGGCTCGAGCGAAGGCCAGCGCGGCGGCTTGCTCGCTCGTGAGTCACGCTCGGGCCAGCCTGCCAACCCTTGCGGAGGCCAGTGCGGCGTCCGGCCCGTCCGGCGGAGCGGCGGCCAACTCGCTCATCACCGGCGCCACCGACGAACATGCATCAGTACTGTTTGAAGTAATGTTCAGGAAAAATAATGATTTGAAGGGGAATAACAGGATAGAAGGTCAGATGTGGGTCCCTCGTGTCAACGATGAAACAAAATGTGTTGGTTTAAGCTGCCATGCCAGCACGGACGTGTGGGCCAACCTTGTCATAAATGGGTTTAAACGAACCTAATTGGTAGGAGTACTAGGTAGTTTTTGGCGTGGATTAAGAAATTTTGGGTATGTTTTTGCTATTTTTTGTACAATAGATTCTTCCTAGGGCTGGTTGAAAGTGGTAGTTTTTTGTTAAATACTCTACATATTGTAAGTAGGAGTGAAAGTTAAGCTTTGGAAGCCAATAAGCAAGGCTAGTTACATAATGCATATGTGTACATGATTGAAAGTAAATATCAACCATGAGTGACTAATATCTTGATGGAAAACTCGAAACTATGGAATACTAGGAAAAAATGCATGGTTGGAAATACTAGCAATGTTCATGTCCATTGCAACGAATCATAATTAGAATAATACTTATTCACAAACTTGGTACAAAACACTCTAATTTTGATATACATATGTCACTAGAGATATATTATGTTTCAATTAGAATATATTCCTTGGGCTATTTTGGTGAGGTCAGGGAGAGATGTGGTTGGTTTTAAGATACTAATTATGGGTTTTTCTGCAAATTGGTAGACAAGTGGGATGTTGGTGAGAAAAGGCAACAACTTACCTCACAATCGTTAGATGTAGATCTAATGGTCAGAAACGATGGATGGCAGACACACCAGCATCACCAACTTAGTCTTGTGTAGGAGTACTAGCAAGATTTGTGCATTGCACGGAACATCAAGATGCATTTTTTTTTATAAAACACTTGTTGTGATTGACCCTTTCGGGAGTAATCCCATGTGTAAAAACTAATGATATCTCGAGAAATATGAGATAAGGTGAAGAGGAGTGGGGTGTGGTGGTGGTTGGTGGTCGGACTGAGCGGAGGCATGGGGATTGACGACGCCGGCAGCGGCCACCAGGCCAGTTTGTTCCAGAGGCTTCCTTTCTTAATTGCTCAACAATGAGGTTTGTTGGAGATAAGGATGAACGAGGGAAGGCCTTGTCTGCAAATGTGGAGAGGGGTGCGGGTATCTTTTAGTTTAATTTCCATCCGTCAGATATAGATCGGACGGTCTATATTGCAAGATGGCACACGTACCATCATCACCAACTCGGTTTTTTATAAGATAAGAAATATAAGTATGGAGATACAAACGTATTATCGATACTTGCTTCCGTAAACTAGCATCTACATTCTATTCAACGCCTCGGCATGTGGGGCCTTAGCACAATGACTTCTTGACTGTGTAAAACAAAGATTTTCCCGTCGCTGACAAGGAGGGGGTGACGGCGGCGCGCTTTTTGGCTTGCTCTAGTCCTAGTAGTCATACTAGGTGGTCTAAGCACGTGTAGATTTATTCTTTTTCACGTCTCGTGTTCGCCGTACTGCCACGACTGTTGATGAATAGACGGTAAGTTATTCACGGGGAAACCCTTGTTGAGCATGTTTGTGAGAGAGAGAGAGAGATGTTAGAGACTGAGGCAATGATAATAGATTCTTTGTGTCTATGTGTGTGGAGGATAGAGAGAGACATGTACACGGGGCTTTGTGTTATACAACGTGGAGACACATATACATAATTAGAGAGTGAGTGTGTGAGATACACATGCGGACATGAGGAGAGATGAGGATCCAGATAAATGGGTGTTTGTGCGTGTCTGTGTGTGTTTGTGCACGCGTTTGTGTGTGAGAGGGAGAGAGTGTATGTGGAGTAGAGAGACCACTGATGATGTAAACCTAGTATAAGGGAAGGGGGAATGGTGTGACATGTGTAGTAGCGAGATAGCACGGGTGCGGGTGGGGGGAGCAGACTATTTGGAAGAGATATCGAGTGTGTGTGTGGGAGAGGGGTGTGAGAGCGAGAGAAAGAGAGAGCTAGCGACGGAGAGAGAGGGAGAGAGAGAGGAAGAGAGGGGGCGAGAGGGGTCGTTTGTGTCCATAAATGGCGTATAGATAGGGAGACAATGTTGATGTTGTCCGAAATTGGCCTATGAACGGAGACGCAAGGGAAGCGAGTCATCGTGTGTGTGTGATAGGGACTTCATGAGAGATCTAGAATAGATGGTGTAGAGAACAATGTGCGAAATCGAGAACGATTATACATTAGGGAGCTATGCAAAGAGTCACGACATATATGTATACAGGGAAGGAGCTGGGGCGGGTCCGCATGTGGGAGAGATAGAAAGAGGAGAGTGGTGCACAAGGAGGCAAAGTGTGCTTGTTTGGAGTGGGGGTGGTGTGTGAGGTGAGTGCGCAAGAACCACATAACTAGGGAGATAGACGTTTGGGGGCGACGTTCTGTGTGTATGGGAAGTATACACTCTACATAGTGCGTGTGCTTGGGTAAGAGAGATAGCGGGAGACCTAGAGAGTGCGGGAAGAGATGTGTGCATGTCCGAGAGACAAAGTGATAGAGACCTATGTTGGGGTCCGGACTTTACAAGAGAGAGGGGTGTTAATGTGCTCGTGTGTTGGTGTTTGGGGGAGAGAACGGCTTCTCTATGTGTGTGTGTGTGGTGGTGGGGGTGACTTAAGATAAAGAGTGAGGTGTCTATATTTGAGGGACTTTAGCATAATTGAGATATTGTGCACTCATGGTTGATCAATTTGTTTCACAGTTTGTACTATGAGATAACGATACTTTTGAACATGCGTGATATACCTTGATGTACCAGAATTACAAACGTAAGATTGGAATTTTGGAATTCGACTCCATCATTAGCTTTTGTAATTCATTTAAACGGAGGTACATTTTTTAAGCCGGGATTTCGTGATTTCAAATTCATATATCAAACCTAGAGATATACACATACGGGCATGTTCAAACTTTATAATCATCCACTTTATTCATACACATACACATTTTTGCTTTTGTCATCATATTTAGGATAAACACATTTGGAATTTCATTTGAATTGGACTGTATGATGGTATTTGCTTGTAGTAGCTCAATGATCCATATTTGAATTGAATGGACAATCTAAGTTTCGAGTTGGAGACATTGGTTTTCAAAACTTGCACATTTTTTCGCGTGCAAAACAAACAAATTGTCGGCCATGATATCATAGTCGGTCATACGAGAGCAGAATACTTATAATTTTAGGCGCCAAAAGCTTTTAAACTTCCCGCTCACATCGAAATATCACGCGCCCGAAAGTTTAGCCCTGCGATATTTCTGTTTTACCCCTGCCACATGAACGGAAAAGGGCTGCTTTGGTAACTCCATTATTTTCCCCTCTTTGCCCCCAACATTCTTCCCCAGAGCCCCTCCCCTTCCCCTCCCCGACCCCCCCCCCCAACCACGGCAAGCCGCCGAATCTAGTCCTCCGCCGCAGCGGTGGACCTCACACCCCGCCGGATCTACCTTCCGCACCTTGGAACCCCCAACTGCCAACTCACCACTTCACTGGAGCCGCTTCAGCGACAGGCTTGTCCACCGCTCTAGATCTCCTTGACCGCCATCATGGTCCACTGCACCGGATCTGCTTAACCGGCGCCCTCGTCCACCACAGCGTAGGCCCTTCACTGACTCCCTCGTCCGCCCCTTCGCTGGCCCTTCAAACAAGCCCTCATCCGCCGCAACAGATCCGCCTCACCGAAAGCATTGTACAACGCGCCCGCCGAAGCCTTCGTCCACTACACCGGACCCGCTCCAAGGACGCCATATTCAACTCCACCGGCCCTGCTTTACCGACGCCGCAGCCTCATCAGGTTATTTTGATTTGTACTCCTTTGGTTTTTCTCTTTATCGTGCAATTGTTCACTTACTACAGATGAGATTTCTTGTATGTCGACAGGCGCCGCAACCGTAGCACCGAAGCCGCTTCAGCGACGGCGACAGCTGGCCCAAACTCAACCGCAACACGAGCACCATCGACGATCCTTAGCTATCAAGTATGACAACGATACCCATACGCCGCCGAGAATCAGGTACTATTATCCAACGGCCGGCGCCTACATTCACTTTCCTAGCATAAGCACCGCACCTTTGAATTTCTTCAGGGCATCATTCAGTTTTTCATGAGACGTGTTATTCTGCTTGCACCTGTAGGGCCATACTTCTGGCAGTGAACATGTTACATGTGCTAAATTACATACCAGTGCACATATAGTTAATATGCTTTAGTTTTGTTCTGATGCCACCTGTTGGTTCCATCAGACTGCTTAATGTTCTCTATGCTTAATTACACATCAGCAAACTAGCATGTGGTTCCACTGCTTTTTGTTCTTTTTACCCTACATTTTCTGATGCTAGCTATTACATCACTGCTCTGAGCCTCTGTTCATTGCTTGTTTGTGTGTTCTTGATCTTCCCAAGTTGCATGACTAATTTAATGCTTCTATTAATTATGGAGCTGCCAACCCCATCAAGCAAAATATTTGTTCTTTTGGGGATGGCACCTCGAACAAGCATAAAAATTGAGGGAATATATTGTCGTGTATGCACACACCCTTCTTTCATTAGTTTATATGAACCATTGATGATCAATTCGGACCAGTGCATGCGATTAAAATTAATTTTACCTAAATAGATGGTGCATAATAAACTACAACAACTAGATTTGCAACCACGGGATGCTGACGATATCTTCAAAGAACATTGCAACAGCAGCTAGGCTTCACAGCAACATATGGTAAGCCAGTGTGTTTTAGTACATGTGAAATGTAATGCAAGTGGGCTGCTTTCTTGGCTTGTGCCCTCAACATGTAATCCTACCGAATTACAAATAGTTCAGTTGTCTGCTTTGTTGTATTGCTTGATTCGAATGCTTATTTGTTGTTACGCTATACCTGAGTTGGCCAATATGTCAGCAGTGCCTGTTGTACTATCATAAATAAATGCATGCCTATTTCATTTGAGTCCTTAACTTTTCCTCTCAACTTCATCACAAGACTGTCTTCGTAGTTTATATGAGGCCACACTGTTAAGTGCTTTCTCAGATTATTTCAACTGCTTAGATGCCTTGGCAACTTAAATATAGCGGTTGTATACTCCCTTTCAACTAGGGATGTCAACCGGGTCCCGTTTAATCCTGATTAAAGTCCACTAGTGGTATGATAGTTCAAAAGAGTTTTTATTTTTTGAGGAAAATGAACTAGGGGGTAGCAAAAACTAACTAGATGGGACTGGCGGATGTCATTTATTTGCCACTTACATCCCTAGTTTCATCTTACCATTTTAATTTCTTTTCGCCTGATGCTGCTTCGAACCATTTAAATATAGTTTGCCATGGTTGGCAATAATTCGTCCATCATTTACCATGTAAGCTTACTGCCTGGATCATAGATAACTATCTCTTACTGATGTCCAGCGGAAACCTTTCAGGATGCCGTTCACACTAGGACACAATGTACAACCCTAGAATCTATTTGTGGAAGCAGTGCGCCATCCATGTTACCAGATGGTAGCAGTTTAGAGGAAACACCGCCAGAGAGCAGTTTGAGCACAGATATTATAGTGCTTGAGGCTCTACTAGAGGCAGAAAGAGATGGTGTGGCTGCCATGAATGATGTAATCTTTATCTTGAGGCTGGAAATTACGGAATTAGCGGCACGCATTATGCAAGCAACCCAAGAATTAGAGGAACTAAGAATGTTGCATTTGAAGACGGAGGATGTCCTGCTGTTTCTGCTATATGAAGCCCAAGGTAATCCCGGTTCTTATTTAGATACCAGTTGAAATTGTCATTAGATTATTGTACTTGCATGTTGTGTCATGTCTCTGAATGGATTATGTTGCAAGACCCCCTATGTTGTCCATGTGTTGTAATGATCCGAATTTTTTAGGCGAGGTAATCCTCAGTACTTGTATGATTGACATAAGGTGAACTATTTTTCGTGTGAGCATATTTTATTGGATGAAATAACTATTTAACTCAGAGTGTATCCAACCTACTGAATTCGAAGATCACGACATTTCTAAATCATAATCATTTATAAAGGTGGAATAAATCTTTGTTGTGGTTTTGAAGAAATAAATAACAAAACGTATAATTATTTGTGGATAATCATAATCGAATACAAATTGGATTTGAATTTAGTTTGCCAGGTCCCAGGGCAAACATGAATGCTAATTCTCCCAAGTTTTGAACGAAGCGGCTAAACACCCACTATAATTTGTGGGCTGCCCGAAGCAAGTGTTTGCGAGATGGAAATTACTGTCTACCCCTGACACTTGACATCCTTATCGACCGGATTTACACTGTTGTCGATATGGGTAGACTAGTAACTTCAATCAGACGTGACACAACGGCCTCTGAGCCCATTCAGACCCGATGGGCACCAAATGTGGGTGGCAAAACACATTTGATTCAAGCTCGTCCGAAAGACATGTGTCTCTTCCTCCATTTCCCCATTCATACATGGTGGGCGGCAAAACAAACTCTCCTCGTCCGAAATCTATGTAGGCTAATATTTTAAATAGGGGCAGATGTGTAACTTCCATCAGATGTGACACAACCGCCCTACCTGTCAGCCCCGTTCATACACCGTGGGCGCCAACCGTGGGCGACAAAAAACCCTCTCCTCACCCGAAATAGTTACCGGCAAATATTTGGGAGATGCGAGATTACCGTTCTATCCCCAACCGACGCGATGTCCGAAATTTTAAACGGGGGATAAGTTCGTAACTTTCCCCCATTTCAGAGAAGCGCATCCCAAAGTTTGAGATCCCCCCCCCTCCCCTCCATTTCCCCATTCATACACCATCGGCGGCACGACAACCTCCGCACTGCGGCCAGCCTCCTCCATCCGCCACCCCATCCTCCACCTTGCCGGAGCCGCTACCCCTACCCCATCGTCCACTGCAAGAGATGGACGTCTCTCATCCACGTCGCTGGACTAGGATCCTTTCATCGCCTCCTCTCGCTTCATCGGCGTCGTCGTCCACCTTACCGTTGTCGCTCCTACGACCGCCTCATCCATGGCAACAGGATATATCCCCCGACCCGGCCGTCTGCCGTCTAAAGTCTTCTTCCCCGCAGCCGACAGCCATCGCACCCGCAGCACCCTCAACGTATCAGCATAGGCCTACACGGCGTCGCAAGTGAGGTGGTACTCTTCCATATGTGCTTAAGTTATTGATCTCACCCGGAAAATAGATTGTAATTTGTTTACTTTACTTTTCTTGTCCGTACCAAATCGTAGTGGCTAGTTGAAAGCAAACATTGGTTGTGAAGTAGCTTTGTCCGGTTTGCACCTTCAGATCCGCCATGGCACGGGCACTATACTCGTAAATCTTATGGTTTTCCCCCTTTATATTCACTACCATCATTGTAGGTGCTTCGTGTCGTGCTAGCACTGCTCCTCAAGACCTCAACCCAAAGCTTACGTGTTGAAATACGAATCTGATATGATGCTCATATCACTAAAACAGAGAATGTTTAATTGGCCACCTAATGTTCCTATATTCGTTTCGAAAAGCATGTGCACCACCCACTGGTCCAGTAGTTCCACTTTCCTGATTTTTCTCTTGATGCTTAGGGTTTTCCCCTTTTATCTACTCTACTATGATCTACGTAGGTGCTTTTTGTCGTACTAGCATTACTCCACCCTTCAAGCTAAACAACACAACACTCAGAATTCGAAAGCTTAGTTGTTCAAATATGATTGTGATATGATACTGATATTAGTTAACCGACACATTTAATTGGTTAGCTAAAGGTCCCACTTGAGTTTCCAAATGCATGTCGCGACATATAGAGAGACAGCATAATTGCATTTCTTTGTCACTTGTTGACCGTACTTTCTTGTCCATACCAAATCTTAGTTGTTATTTCAAAGCAAACATCAGTTGCTAACTACCCTTTGCGCGGTTTGCAGCTTCAGATCTGCCATCCCACTGCCACGGTCAACACTATACTCATCATGCTTATGTTTTCCCCCATTTTATGATGACCACAATCGGCCTATGTGGTTCGTGTCGTAATAGCGCTGCTCCACCCATCGAGCTAAACAAGCTTAGTTGTACAAATTCATATCTGATATTATTGCTGATATTAGTAAAACTGAGAGATGTTTAATTGGTTAGCTAAATGTTCCTACTTAGTTTTGAAATACATGTGAGACACATATGGAGAGACCGAAAAGAATAGTATTTATCTGTGCGCTCTGGTTCATCATGGGTGGCCAACCGACATTGTATTGAAAGACTTGTAATATCTTCAATCTGCTTGCTCTTCTGCTCTTCTTTAAGATGATACTCTTCTCTTGCGGTCGACTGGTCAGGTCGAGTTGTTCTCCCTTAGTATATTTTGAATCTGTCAGGTTAGGTCGACTTGTTCTTCTTTACTATATGTTGAAGCTATCATCTGCGAAGTGTCATCACTTCTGGAGCTCTCATATTTTGAGTAGTAGGCCACATTATATTAATGCACACAACAAATTACAGCATGCATGGCATCTTTTAAAAGAATTGTAGAGATAGCACAAAGGGGTTTACAGGGAGGCAGTACTGGATTAGAATCACTTCTGCATTACAAAGAAAATCTCACTTGTTTTTATGTTTTCATGCATGTCAGATATTGAACATTATCAAAATGAATATGAGAATGGGCGCACAAGAGTAATATTGCGGAATGATCCACTGGCTAACAAACTTGGCATGGTGGAGGATGACCTATCTTATTCAGCCATCAAGGTGATTGCTCTAACTTTGCAAAGTTGTATTGGTCGCACATATTTTGCATCTGACCTCTTGCATTACTTCTACTTGGTTACACCATCTGCTTAGTTTAAGCATCATATATGAGTATATGCCATACCTATCCATTTTCTGTACCTATTCCATGTGTCGTCACACTATGTTTTTTCAGTCAAATGTTGTTCTTTCGTAATAGATGTCCAAAACGAAGTGGGTGAGTGCAGATCCTCAAGGAGTACACAGTAGGTATTTGGAAAAGGTAGTGATACCTGTTAAATCCGATAGATCAGCAGCCACAGAAAACATAGGCCCAACTGTACCACACTTTACCCCTACTCCAGTGGCCAAACCCCTATTAGAACTGTTGGGAGCCCAACGTCAGGTACTGTCTATGATATCAATTCAAAATTTGAACTCCTAATTTTCTGCTTGTGCCTTACCTTCTCTTTTGTATGAAAACTAATTTCAAATGAATCTCCTTGCTCAAAGGATCATACGATCTCAAAACAATAATGGGCTCTGCATTGCTCTTGTCAGTACCTCTCTCCCTTTTGCCTTGTAACGCTGTACTTAATTAATTGCTATTTGATTATGTATCATCAGTCTGCACCTGAGCTTCATTATCCTCTGTTTCTTCCAATATTATTTGATCTATATTTAATCTTTGCAAAATGTAGAATAATGGCAACACTTATAAAGAATTTTCTTTGGGGAATTTATTGAATTATCCTTCCATCAACATGGAGAAGGGCTTTGTCCAGCCCGTATTAACATGTAATGTAAGTTCATCCTTCTCAAGCCTTCAAACTTTGTTCTAGTATAGATTTGGATAGGCATCATTTCCTCCACTGCTGTTTGCTTTGCTGTTTACATCTGATTGGATGTTTGCAACAACTACCAGTTTCAAATTGTAGTTGTAATAACATGTTCCTTATGCAGAACAGATCCATTTATTTGCTTATATAATTGTGAAACCTGTTACGTGTCTCCTTGTTTCTCTTTCATACTCGTATCTCTTACGCCAGGCAAAACTTTAGGGAAGATAGTGAGCCAAACCATCTTGAGGACAGCAAGATGACCCCAAGGTCCTGTCTTGATGAAGACAGTGAGTTGAAGCTACTCACCAGCAGGTGTGAGACAACCTCTATGCAGTCGCTGCCTCAATCAGTTTGACTTCTTCAGTCTCAACTTAAAGCGGAAAAGCTTGCTTCAGCTCAGCTCCAACTTGAAGTCAAAGATGCAATGAAGATGTCAGAGGACTGCCGTGCGCACCATCATGCCTTAAATCTAGTGTTGATGCATCTATTGTTGACACAACTAAGGTCTACTCAGCTTCTTCAGCTGTTGGGGGGGCGACCTGGCCAGGCCTAATGCCTTTTGAAGTGCTCTCAGTTTTGTATATTCTTTTGTCGACGTGTTTATTTGCACTGGTGGCAAACTTTGATGCCCAGTGGATGTAATATGTGTGATAGCCGTGATAGCCTAGCCTAAGTTGCTTTCTTATTTATTTCATTGTTGTCTTGTTTATTTGTTTCTTGTAGTCATTGCAGTTCTTTTTCCGCGGTTTGCTAGTGGCTGCAATAACCTATTTTTCAAAACTAGGCCACAATAACCATGGGCTAATATTTACTGTAGTGACACTGGGCCTCCTATGGGTCGTAGAAATAGTGGGCCTTCTACGGGCCGTAGAAACAGTGGGCCTTCTACGGGCCATAGAAACAATAGGCCTTCTACGGGCCGTAGAAACAATGGGCCTTCTACGGGCCGTATCATCAATGGGCCTTATACGGGCAGTATGATCGATTGGCCAAACATGGGCCAATAACAGGCCGCATTATGGCCATAAACGGGCTAGAGTTGGAATCGTCCGTTCATGGGCCGACCATAGCGGGCCATCGTTAATAGGTCGTTTGATGACGATATGAAAACAGCCCAACGTATTAACGGACCACAAAACAGGCCAACTGTAACCACGGGCTGAATTTGGCCCACAAGCAGAAAATGACAGTAACGGGCCATAAGTAAACGAATGCTGGAAATGAGCCCAAGAATAAATGGGCACTGAGAAGGCCGAAAGATAACATGGGCTGGAAACGGCCCAACGGAATAACGAGCCGTTAATGGGTATAAAGTGATACACTGTTCATTATGGGCCAGTTTCACCACGGGCCGTTAATGGGTGTAAAGTGATACAATGTTCATTACGGGCCAGTTTCACCACGGGCCGTTAATACGCCAAGAGTTACATAGGGCCTCATATGGGTCGAAAGACGTCATGGGCCATACATGGGCCAGAAGTGAAAACGGGCTGGAGTCATATTGGGTGGCCCAGATGACGCTACTGGGCCTAATTCTGATAGGGCGTAACGGGCCTTGGGTTAGCGGGCTGTAAATGGGCTATATGCGAACATGCCGTTAACAGACTTTACATGGGCCAGCCTGCCACCTTTTGACCAAGTCAAACGGGCCGGCCTTTTCACAGGAATGGGCCTCTGTTGGGCCGTGCCACGTGTCGACGTATCATAGGCACCTTCTGTCCAATGAGTGGATGACATCTGTCCCAACGATGAGCCGACACGTGTTTCCTCCAGCCAATGATGATTTTACACATGGAAAATCCCCATTGGTCGGGGCTGTTAACGGGTTATCGTATCCAAAACCCGACCCGATAGCTTAACGGTGTTCCGTTACGGTGGATACCACGTGTCGGTCACCCTTAACGAAAGCACTTCTGTGACGCGAGATTTGTCGTCATGGAAGTGGACACTTCCGTGATGATAATTTTGGTAATGTCATGGAACACTTCTACGACAACACAGGTATGACTATCTTGATTCTGTCATAAAATCATCATGGATGTGCATGCATGAAAGAAAATGCGACCTACTGTGACAAACATGTATCATCGCGGAAGTGTATTTTTTGTAGTGAAGATAGGATCAAGAACACTCATATATTGATGAAAACATAATAGGTTCAGATCTAAAATCATGGCACTCGAGCCCTAGTGACAAGCATTAAGCATAGCAAAGTCATAGCAACATCAATCTCAGAACATAGTGGACACTAGGGATCAAATCCTAACAAAACTAACTCGATTACATGATAGATCTCATCCAACCCATCACCGTCCAACAAGCCTATGATGGAATTACTCACGCACGGCGGTGAGCATCATGAAATTGGTGATGGAGGATGGTTGATGATGACGATGGCGACGGATTCCCCTCTCCGGAGCCCCGAACGGACTCCAGATCAGCCCTCCCGGGAGGTTTTAGGGCTTGGCGGCGGCTCCGTATCGTAAAACGCGATGATTTCTTCTCTTTGATTTTTTTTCTCCTCGAAACTCAATATATGGAGTTGGAGTCAGAAAGGCAACAGGGGGCCCACGAGGTAGGGGGCGCACCCCCCACCCTCGTGGAGAGGTGGTGGGCCCCCTGCCCTTCATCTTTTGCAGGTATTTTTCTTATTTTCTGAAAAGTGGTTCCGTGAAGTTTCAGGTCATTTCGAGAACGTTTGTTTCTGCACATAAATAACACCATGGTAATTCTGCTAAAAACAGCGTTAGTCCGGGTTAGTTCCATTCAAATCATGCAAGTTAGAGTCCAAAACAAGGGCAAAAGTATTTGGAAAAGTAGATACGATGGAGACGTATTAGTAAGATTGATGATTTATCTAGAAGTGTTGATAGAATTGCTCATGATGTGGAAAATCTCAAGATGAAAATTTTTGTGCCTAAGGTTGATGAATCAATTAAAGCTCTTTATGTTTCTATGGATGAAAGTAAGAAAAGAACCGCTATGATTAGAGCTAAAAGAGAATTCTTAGAAAAAGCGTTTTCTAGTGATTTCTTCCGCAAAAGTGATGAAGATCTTAAAATGATTGGTGTTTCTTCTATTGATTCCTTGTTTAGTAAAGTTAATATTGATGAAAAAGGGACTGGAGAAGATTCAACTTTAGGTAGAAGGCGTCCCAATAATTCAGAGGGTGAAAATCTTGTTGAGAAAATTGATAAAAGTGGGTTTGAAGAGGTTAAACCTTTAGCTGGTGATGTGTCCACTCTTTTGGATTACAAAGACTTTAATTATGATAGTTGCTCTTTGATTGATTGTATTCATTTGTTGCAATCCATGATAAATTCACCCCATGCTTATGAACAAAATAAAGCTTTTACTAAACATTTTGTTGATGCTATGATGAAAGCTTTTGAAGAAAAGTTGGAGTTAGAAGTTTCAATTCCAAGAAAATTGCATGATGAATGGGAACCTACTATCAAAGTCAAGATTAAAAATTGTGAGTGTTTTTATTTGTGTGACTTGGGTGCTAGTGTTTCTACTATTCTGAAATATTTATGTGATGTGCTTGGTCTTACCAATCTTGAAGAATGCTCTTTAAATTTGCACTTGGCGGATTCTATTATTAAAAAGCCTATGGGAAGAATTAATGATGTTCTTATTCTTGCAAATAGGAATTATGTGCCCATAGATTTTATTGTTCTTGATATTGATTGCAATCCATCTTGTCCAATTATTCTTGGTAGACCATTTTTACGCACTATTGGTGACGTGATTGATAAGAAAGAAGGCAATATTAAGTTCCAATTTACTTTGAGGAAGGGTATGGAACACTTTCCTAGAACAAGAATTAGGCCACCATATTAATAAATCATGAGGGCATCTTATGGATCTCGGACCAAAGATGACAAAACTTAGATTCTTGCTTTATGCCTAGCTAAGGGGGTAAAACTATAGCGCTTGTTGGGAGGCAACCCAATGAATAAAAGTTTTTTTTGCTTTTTGTTTTTTGTTCTTGAGTGTTAGCACAATTATGCTACTGTTATGATTGTGTTTTTTATGTTTTAATTAGTGGTTGTGCCAAGTAAAGCCTTTAGTATCTTCTTGGGTGATAGTTGTTTGAACTTGCTAAAAAAACAGAAACTTTTGCGCTCACGAAAAGAATTTTCATTTCCTACCAGAGAACGGTAAAATACCCATTCCACTTGAAGTAGATCCATATACAAATTTTTCAGGTCATCCTAATTGTTCAGAATTTTTGGAGTTATAGAAGTATTCGAAATAGTCAGATTGCTACAGACTGTTCTGTTTTGACAGATTCTGTTTTCTTTGTGTTGTGTGCTTATTTTGATGGCTCTATGGTTTTCTTTGATGAGTTTTTGCCATAGAAAAGTTGGAATACAGTAGATATAATGCAAGAACAAACTATGAATTGGTTTGATACAACACTTATAGTAGTGATTTGTTATTCTTATACTAACGGATCTCATGAAGGTTTTGTTGAGTTTTGTGTGATTGAAGTTTTCAAGTTTTGAGTTATCTTACGATGGATGAAGGAATAAGGAGTAGAAGAGCCTAAGCTTGGGGATGCCCTGGCATCCCAAGCTATTATCCAAAAATGAGCAACCAACTAAGCTTGGGGGTGCCCCCGAGTGGCATCCCCTCTTTATTCTAATGACCATCGGTATTTTACTCGAAGCTATATTTTTATTCGTCACATACTATGTGTTTTGCTTGGAGCGTCTTGTATGATATGAGTCTTTGCTTGTTTTATTTTGTGTTTTAAGTCTTGATCCCTTGCTGTACACACCTATTTGAGAGAGCCAAAATTATGTCATGACTTGTTAGAATTTCTCTTTATGCTTCACTTAAACTTTTCATGACTTATATCTTTTTTAGCACGGTATGCTTTAGTATTTTTGAAGAAATGTTATCTTGCTTCACTTAGATTTATTTGAGATTTAGTAAAATTTTCAAGAAATTCTCTCTTGCTTCACTTCAATTAATTTAAGAGAAAGAAATATTATGCTCATGATCTTCACTTATATTTGTTTGAGCTTATGAAAAGCAACATATGAAAATTAGTCCCAAAGTGATAGATATCCAAGAAGGATATAATAAAACTTTCATGAAGATCATTGGACAAAATAAACTTGATTCTTAGTAATAGTTTTGAGATATGATGATGTGATATGTGAGTCATCTTGATGAGTAATTATGCTTTATTAGGAATATTGGTGTTAAGGTTTGTGATTCCCTATGCAAGCACGAAAGTCAATAGTTATGCAATGAAAGTATATCCTACTTATGGTGCATTATTTGGTGTTAGTTATGCTTAATGCTCACTTATGAGATTATCTGTTTCTTGGTTGGTCATTTCTCAATCTTTTGCTAGCCTTCATTTTGCACTATGTATGATCACTACTTGTGCATCCATAACCTTTAAACCAGTTTTGCCACATGAGTCCATTATATCTACCTATATGCGGTATTCTTTTGCCGTTCTAAGCAAATTTGCATGTGCCATCTCTAATTTTCAAAAATAAACTTCTCTTTTGTGTGTTCGTTTCACTCGCGGAGCGGTGAGGGGTGGCTAATATTTTCCATGCTAGATGTGTTATTCTCAAGATGAGTGTTATTCACTTGTCATTACACGAGAGTAAGGCAAAGGTATTAGGGATGCCCAGTCCCGAAATGAAAAAATGAATTTACTTTATGTTGTCAAATGATAAATTCCTTGGAAAGTGTTGGTATGGAGGGCACCCGTGGATACAGTTAGCCATGGAAAGTGAAAGTGTGGTGGAAAAAGGAATAAACTTTATTTTCTGTCTGGGAACCGCCTATGATATATATACCATGGAAAGTGCTGGGAACTCTAAGTCGTTTTCGTTGGTGGGATGGATACACCTCCCAAAATGTTTTTATCTCTAAGTTTTTCACTTTGAGCTCTGGCACCTCTACAAATCTCTACTTCCCTCTGCGAAGGGCTTTACTTTATGCAATTTTTATTTTGAATTTGAGTCTCCATCTTCTCTTATAAAAGCACCAACTAGGAGGCAATATGATCTTACTTGAGTATAGGGTGTAGCTTGTGAGTGTGTTTCATGAATGGATCAATGGATGAGCATGATGGGCTAGGGATAGCTTATTTTAGCGTTGATATTTTGAAAGACATGGTTGCTTGTTGATATGCTTGAGTATTCAAATTATTATGTCAAAACTAGACTGTTGCTTTGAACAATATAAAAGTCCAAATGTCCATGCTACAAAGAAAGAAATATGATAGGTCATGTTAGGCAGCATTCCACATCAAAAATTCTGTTTTTATCACTTCCCTACTCGAGGACGAGTAGGAGTTAAGCTTGGGGATGTTGATACGTCTCCAATGTATCTATAATTTTTGATTGTTCCATGCTATTATATTAACAATCTTGGATGTTTTATAATCATTTTATAGTCATTTTATATCATTTTTTGGTACTAACCTATTGACATAGTGCCAAGTGCCAGTTGCTGTTTTTTCCATGTTTTTACATTGCAGAAAATCAATATCAAACGGAGTCCAAATGCCATGAAACTTTTCAGAGAATTTTTATGGGCCAGAAGGAACACAACGGGCCCTGGCTGCGCTTGGGGGGGTGCCCCGAGGGGAGCAGAACCCACTAGGGCACGCTAGGAGGCCCGGGGCGCGCCCTGGTGGGTTGTGCCCACCTCGGGTGCCCCCCCGGACCGCCTCTTTGCTCTATAAATACCCCAATATTCCCAAAACCCTAGGGGAGTCAACGAAATATTGATCCATCCGCCACAGAGTCCAGAACCACCAGATCCAATCTAGACACCATCTCAGATGGGGTTCACCACTGAAAGTGCGTTATATCGACTAGAGGGGGGGGGTGAATAGGCGATTTTTATGAAAGTCTTCAAAACGTGGGAGTTATGAAGACAAACAACGAAGATTTTGCCTATTACTATGCAGCGGAAGTTAGATTACACTAGGCAAGCCATGGTCAAGTATTCAATAGAGTGAAAGCACAAAGACAAACAGCTGCAGTGTAATAAGGATCAGGTAGGAAGAAGTTATGAAGCCAAACAGATCATACATTCACGTTGTGAAGACAAAAGATAGAGCAAGCATGCAATGGCTTCACAATGAGTAACAGTAAGAAAAAGGAAGTGAAGATGAAACCGGTGACTCGTTGAAGACAATGATGTGTTGGACCAGTTCCAGTTGCTGTGACAACTGTACGTCTAGTTCGAGCGGCTAGGTATTTAAACCTTAGGACACACAGTCCCGGACACCCAGTCCTGAACATGGAGCTTAGGACACCAAGTCCTCACCGTATTCTCCTTGAGCTAAGGTCACATAGTCCTCACCCAATCACTCTGGTAAGTCTTCAAGGTAGACTCCCAAACCTTCACAGACTTCGTTCACTGGCAATCCACAATGTATCTTGGATGCTCTGAACGCGATGCCTAACCGTCTGGAGGTCCTCAAGTGTAATAAGTCTTCAGATCACACAGACAAGAAGACTTAAGTGATGCCCAATGTCCTCTGGCTCTGGGTGGTTAGGGCTTTTCTCCTTGCTAGGAATTTTCTCTCAAAGGCTTCGAGGTGGGTTGCTCTCAAACGACAAAAGCCGTGCACTAAAATCTGAGCAGCCAACCGTTTATGGTTGTAGGGGGTGGGCTATTTATAGCCACTTGGCAACCCGACCTGATTTGTCCGAAATGACCCTGGGTCACTAAGGAACTGACACGTGTCTCAATGGTCAGATTTCAAGCTCTCATGGCAACTTTACTTGGGCTACAAGCAAAGCTGACTTGTCCGGCTCTGGACAAGATTCGCTCTCATTGTCTTCACTCGAAGACATAGGTTTTTTGGTTTAGGCATCACTTCAATCATTCTGACTGGTTCTCCTGGACCCCACTTAACAGTACGGTGGTTCCTATGACTCAACACAAAAGAAAAAGAACTACAAAAGATCTAAGTCTTCGAGCTCCATAGGCTTCATAACGTGTCTTCTTTTGTCATAGTCTTCAATGTGAATATCTTCATATACCACCTTTGGCTTCAATGTCTTCATACATTTTTAGGGGTCATCTCTGGTAGTAAAACCGAATCAATGAGGGACTTCTACCTGTGTTATCCTGCAATTCTCACAAACACATTAGTCCCTCAACTAGGTTTGTCGTCAATACTCCAAAACCAACTAGGGGTGGCACTAGATGCACTTACAATCTCCCCCTTTTTGGTGATTGATGACAAACTAGTTGAAGTTTTCAACGGGGAATATAGTCTGTGAAATTGTAAAGGATAAGGAATTGTCTTCATAAGTTTCAAGGGCTCCCCCTGAAGATGTGCATAAAGTTAATTTGCTTTTGGAATGCAAATGCACATGGCAGGTTGTACTTGTGGAGATCCAATTCAGCTTATGATGACAATCCACTATGCATGTGAAAGTATATCAAGATAATGGCATGCATAATGGAAAATGGACGTCTGCAGAATGAGATAAGTGCGGAATTTATCGTCGCACATGCGAAATTTATCTTCGCAAACAGGGTGGCAAACAAGTAGCAGACGACCATCGAGTTTTAGTGTTACAACTCAAAGAACCAAATGAAGCAAAAACGAGAGTTGTAAGCACGAAGCAAAATATAGCAAAACATAAAGCACCCGCCCATATGGACCCGCTTGAAGACTATCAACCCATATGCTTCTCCCCCTTTTGTCAGCAAGGACCAAAAAGGTTTGAAGACATAGAGTGTCTACTTGTTCCCAGGAGCAGCAGGGTCGTTGGAGGTGTTTGGCGGTGCAGAAGAGCTTGGAGGTGCTGAAGCAGGTGGCGGTGATGTAGCATCATCTTCTTCATCAATGATTTTGGCAGTGACTGTGGCAGCAGATGAACAAAACTCAGAGTCTTCAAGTGATGGTGTGTTGCGCATCACAGCCCTTCTAGGAGGTGTGGTGTCAAACTTGAATCGCTCAGTGAAGCCATCCTCTTCAAGTTCAGCTTCAGTACACATCATTGATAGCCCTTTCCATGTACGACGACAGGTTTCATGAGTGACGAAAGCATTCTTGGTGGCAAGATTTCAAAGACGATTAACATCCACCAAGAGGCTTTTCATCTGACGCTTTAGCCAGTCGTGATGCCTATCTTGTTTTTGATGAAGGGCCACAAGAAGCTCTCGGTTATTGAGAACACGAGCGCGCTTCTTGGGTCTGGAAGCAGTTGCACTATCAGTGGCTTCAGTTGAAGCAGGGTGTGGCGCACGTGTAGTGCCAGCCAAAGGATACACCCTGGAGATGGCTTCAACACCTTCATCGTTTTGAGTGAAGCTCTGGTGTTCTGCATTCTGAAGACTCAAAGGTTACTTGGCAGGATTAGGATATATAGCTTCAGCAGAGGTATCCACATCTGGCAAGAAGATCCGATGGTTGCGGGCTGAGGGCTGATATGAGATCGTAGAGTGAAGCTTGATCAGTCTCATTACCCAAGGAGCATAGAACTTTAAACCAAACAGATCTGAGCCTGATGCAGCGAGTTGGTGTATGAAGAAATCCTGTGCGTTGAAGCATTTGCCATGAAGGATACAGAAAATCAGAGTCTTCATTGCACCCTCGATCTTGGCATTTGGAGAGTGCCCTTTAATAGGCCGGAGAGTCCGCCGGATAATGTGATAGATGGTTCTGGGCAGGTACTCAAAGTCTTCAACAAAGAACTCTGTTGGATAAGGAGCATCGTGGGGCAATGGCTTCATCATGGAGAGCATCTGACTCATATTTGGTTCAGGCCTCTGGAATATGCTCTCAAGAGCTTCAGTGTGTAGTGGACAGCCTTCCTCGAAGAGTTCGCCAGGAGTGGGCAGGCCGGTGAGCTCAATGATATCGAATGCATTGGCTTCGTGATGGACATTGCCGGTCATCCACTCCAGGGCCCAAGTCTTCGGATCTCTGTTGTATCCTTTGATGTGTAGGGTGGCATAGAATTGCAACAGAAGCTCTTCATTCCAGTGCTCTTCATCAGTTATAAACTGCAGCAGACCCACTTGCTTAAAGCAATCCAGCGCTTCCTCTAAGCAGGGCAGACCAGCAATGGCTTCAACATCAAGGCGCTTGTGCGGGAAGATGCGACCTTGGTTGTATAGGATGCATGAATAGTAGCTGCGTTGAGGATAGCTCCAGAACCTATCTGATGAAATCCTTTCCCTTGAATAGGGGTTCTTGGAGCTGTTGAAGAACGTATTGTCTACCTTGAAGCTATTGATGTCAAAGGAGCCAGGTGCTGATGCAGGACCTGGGAACCTTGGCAGCCTTGGGACTGGCTTCTGGACATGAGGCCTGTGCTCAACATGGTAATCAAATTGAGGACCTGCAGCAGACTCAGGAACAGAAGTGTCTGGATCAGTAGCTTCGCTGTCTGCTGAAGCTTTTGGTGGGGAGGGCTCCACATTGGCTTCAGTGTTGGTTGTGGCAGCCTCAACATTTTCAGCCTCCGCTTGACTAGCTGGAGGGTCGGTCACAAGCACGTTCTCGTGGAGAACTGCTTCTTGGTGGAGCAGAGGAGTGGGCTCTTGTGGTACTTCTTCTTCTGCGGCTGATGCAGCCGGAATGTCTTCAGCATAGACTTGAGGCCTTGGACCTTTGTGAAGCCTGCAGAATGCAGATGACGCCTGTGGGGTTGGAGTGGGCTGGGCCTCATTGTCTTCTTCCTCTTGAGGGTGATCCGCCCATGACGCATCTTGTGCAATTGGCGTCAGAGGACGACCAATGCTAATGAGCTGGCTTTGTGCATACTGAGGAAGGGCTGCATCATCTTGTACATTGTCCTGATGACCAATGTCTTCAGCAGCAATGGGGTCGGCTGCTGGTATGTCTTTAGCTTCAGGAGCCTCTGTGGAAGCAGGCTCATGAACTGTCAGTTGTCGTTCTGCGTTGGGGTGAACCATAGAGATAGGTTCAACTATCAAGGGCTCTATGGGAGCAGCCCGAGATTTCTTGATCTTTCGCTTTTTCTTGCTGGGGCCAGTAGGAGAGGCTTCAGAGCTTTTCCTCTTCCTGGCTTCAGCCTCAGCAGTTCTTGTCTTCTTGAGCTCTGAAGCTGTTGACCGGCTCTTTGGCTTCGAGCCAGTCGTTGCAGTTGGGAAGACAATTGGAACTGCTTCTTGCCTAGGTGCCTCTGGTTCAGCCATAGCAGGCTTCTTCTTCTTCTTCGCGGCCATCTTGGGGTCAATGCCAGGACGCCCAAGTGCCTTGCGCTTCTCAGCCTCATTGTAGGCTTGTACACATCTTTCAGCCAGAGACTTCATCCGCTCACGTGAGCCCTGAGCTTTTGCACGCTTCTTCAGAAAATTTTCCTTGAGCTCATGCAACATGGTCTTGAAGCTCTTCACTTCTTGCACGATGAGCTTGGCCATATTCTTCTTGAACTGAGCCTTTTCATGATCAATTTTCTGCTTCAGTTCAACAATGCGCTGGGCAATGGCAAGTTCTGAAGCAGTTGCGCCTTGGAAGGCGACGCTGAGGCCAACAGGCAGCTGCAGATCTTCGAAGCTGATGTTTGGTGTGGCAAACCATTCGTCGATGAAGTTGTGGATGATGGCGACATCAAAGAGAGGCAAATTGTTGAAGATTTCAGCTTCTTCTTTGCTCTTGATGAGCTGCTCTAGAGCGTCATCTCCAAGATCTTCATCACTTGACAGATCAATGGCTTCGCTGCGCAGAATGGCAGCAACTGTGAGCTCTTTGCCGGTGTGTGGCTGAGGCACCTTGGCCTTCTGGGGCTTGGAGGCGCGGGATACGTCTTCAGACTGCACACTGTCTTCAGGAGGTGCAGTTGCCAATGGCTTCGCCCTTGAGATTTTTGATGAAGGGGCTGGCTTTGAAGCTTTTTGCTTCTTCGACTGCTTTGGCTTCGGTACAGCAGGAGCTTCATCAGACTCAGAGTCAGCTGGAGGGTCACTCACGGCAGTCCCTTGGACTAAGATGCGGGTGATGAGGCCCTCAAGATTGGCATACGGACCGATGATATTGGGTTCTGCGTAGCGTGTGCCATCTACCCTTGGTGCTGAGGGACCAGGGTTGAAGTCTAACCCCAACTTCTTCTTGTTCTGCTTCGCTGATTGTTGGGCAAACTGAAAGTTGTGCTTGAATAGATTGTCATCACGACACCAGAGTAGTGACGAGGGATGTGCATCATCAGGCTGTGGCCCACGAACCATGCATGGATAGAAGCTTTGGGCAATAGCTTCATCTCTGGACCTGGGTACAAGGTTTTTGTATAAGATGTCTCCCCACGGTCTTTTGATGGCACTTTTCTCAGCATACTCTTGGGTTGTGAAGCGGTATTTGAACCATTGTTCAGCCCAATAGCGTCGAATCCATTGGATTCGGGTCTTGCGCTGCCCATAATTCTCTTCAGGATCTATTTTATACATATCTGCCAGGTCTTCAGGCAGATCTTTGGAAGTTCCTTCCCGTCGTTGTCTGCCCCCCTTCCTTGCTGCTGCTTCTGAAGCCATAAACTTTAACTTGAAAGGCTTCAAAACTTTCAAAGGCTTCAAAGGCTTTCTTTTGCTGGACCAACAGGAACTGGCTTCAGGAGAATTTATGTGATGCTGTAGGAATTCTGCAAATGAATGCAGACTATGAGAACCGAAGGATTCTCCCACGGACATGTACCTGTGACAGCATTAAGGTGCGAGGGAAGGGGAAGAGGTCATATGCATTCTCATAAGGTTTTGAAGATTAATCAGTTTAGAAGACATTGACCTCATCGTGCGAAGACATTCACTCATAGATAAGAAGTTGGTTCCAAATTTGTACGAACCCACAGATCAGTACAAGTGAGGAATCTAACTACTTCATGAAGCACAAGTGAATATACTAGGCATTTTATGAGATGCAGATTGAGAGATCTAACTTGTGTGAAGATAAACTTCTTATGGTAGAAAGTGACAGAACTATGAGATCAAAAGGGGCTGTAAAAAGAAGTTTTATTTACCACACTTGGAACTGCTAGACGGAAGTGGGAGATGATGCCGAGCAGTTCAGTCCTCCGTGCCCTAACTTGGCGACGGAAGACACCTACGGCGACGGCGGAGAGAACGATGTCCGCGGTCGGCGTGAGGACAGTGTCGGAGAGGTTACGGCAGCGAAGCGCTTCGTCGCCGGCGTCGTCGAGAGCTAGCGGTGGCGCTAGGGTTCGTGCGAGGGTGGAAGAAGGAGATAATGACCGCGGTAAGTGTGAATTTATAGGCACAGGGGCGGCACTGTGCTATTACACAGGTGCCCCTGGCGATTCGCATCTGAGGAACGCGTGGCCTGTTTGTGGAAGTTTGGGGTTTGTTCCATGTCCCACGCACGCCTGGATTGTCGGGCGGTCGTTCCTGCTTCTCCGGATTTTATGTGGAGGAATGAGCATTGAAAACAGACTTTATGGTTGTCTCTATATCTTCTGCTGACAAGGACGCAGTGAAGACATTCGACAGTTTCAATAGAATGCATATGACTTGGAGAGATAGAATTTGAGATAGAAAGCATAGAGAGATTAGGGTCCGATCACATCCACTAAGTTCAAAAGATTCAACCAAGAAGACATAGCTATAAGTGAATGCTGTAGAGGACAGAACACTAGTATGTATACATCTATATAATCAACATAGTGAAGATAATCATGAAGACATGTTGAGTTTGAAGCCAAACCAAATGTGAAGATATTGCAAGGTAACGCCATGAGTGAAACACTTCAAAATAGAACGTTTGGTGGTGGCGTTACCCACCGTATAGGAAGTATTAGACCCAGACACGACGCACAATTATCGTGGCGCTCCGAAGTCAAATTCCACATTAATGTATTCACACTTAGAATGTATGTCTTCATTGATTGAAGATATACTTTACTTTGTGCATTGCACATCTAAGTCATCATATGCATAAGTGTTAGGATGTGTGCCTGATCACAGGACATTTGAGGATTCCAGGATATTTAGCCCACACCGTAACTTGCAAAATCTCTTCTCATCCAAGGGCTTGGTGAAGATATCTGCCAATTGTTCTTCAGTGTTGACGTGTATGATATCAATGTCTTCCTTCACAACATGATCTCTGAGAAAGTGATGACGAATTTCAATGTGCTTTGTCTTCGAGTGCTGAACTGGGTTGTTGGCAATCTTGATGGCACTTTCGTTGTCGCGGTAAAGTGGTACTTGCTTCAGATGAATGCCATAATCCTTGAGTGTTTGCTTCATCCACAGAAGCTGAGCGCAGCAAGATCCAGCAGCAATGTATTCAGATTCAGCAATGGAGAGAGATACACAGTTCTGCTTCTTAGAAGTCCAACATACAAGTGATCGTCCCAGAAAGTGACATGTGCCTGATGTAGACTTGCGATCAACTTTGTCACCAGCATAATCAGCATCCAAAAATCCAACCAAATCAAACTCTGAGCCCTTTGGATACCATAATCCTAGAGTTGGGGTGTGAGCCAAATATCGAAGAATTCGCTTCACAGCTAAGTGATGCGACTCCTTTGGTGCCGCTTGAAATCGAGCACACATGCAAACACTAAGCATAATATCTGGCCTAGATGCACATAAGTAAAGCAAAGAACCAATCATGGAGCGGTATACCTTTTGATCGAACTCTTTACCATTGTCGTCAGGACCTAGATGATGTTTGGCTGGCATTGGTGTTGTGAAGCCTTTACAGTCTTGCATACCGAACTTCTTCAGGCAATCTTTGAGATACTTCTCTTGAGATATGAAGATGCCATTGCGTTGTTGTCGTATTTGAAGACCAAGGAAGAACTTCAGCTCCCCCATCATGGACATCTGATATTGCTCTTGCATCATATATCCAAACTCTTCACTGTACTTCTGATTGGTGCAGCCGAAGATAATGTCATCCACATATATTTGGCACACAAATAGTTCACCATCATATGTCTTCGTGAAAAGAGTGGGATCCAGGGAACCAGGTATGAAGCCTTTGCTCTTCAGGAAGTATTTGAGTGTGTCATACCAGGCCCTAGGGGCTTGTTTGAGGCCATACAGTGCCTTGTTGAGCTTGTATACCATGTCAGGATGTTTTGGATTTTCAAAGCCAGACGGTTGTGCAACATACACTTCTTCTTCAATCTTGCCATTGAGAAAGGCACTTTTCACATCCATTTGATATAGAAGTATGTTATGATGATTTGCATAGGCCAGCAGAATGCGTATGGCTTCAAGCCTAGCCACGGGAGCAAATGTTTCATCGAAGTCAATGCCTTCCACTTGAGTATATCCTTGAGCAACGAGACGAGCTTTGTTTCTGACAACTTGACCATGCTCATCTTGTTTGTTGCGGTATATCCATTTGGTGCCTATTATGTTGTGCTTCCGTGGATCAGGACGCTTAACCAGTTCCCATACATTATTCAGCTCAAACTGTTGAAGCTCTTCTTGCATAGCTTGAATCCATTCAGGTTCCATGAAGGTTTCTTCAACTTTCTTGGGTTCTGATATTGAGACGAATGCGAAGTGCCCACAGAAATTTGCTAGCTGAGTTGCCCTTGAACGAGTGAGTGGACCAGGTGCATTGATGCTGTCAATTATTCTGTCAATCTGCACTTCATTGGCAACACGAGGATGTACAGGGGAAAGACTTTGCTCTTGCTGATCTGTGTTGTTGTTGGGAGGAATGTCTTCAGGCTGAGCATTGTCTTCATGTTGATCAGGTGCTGAGATGATAAGTTCTTCTTCAGGATGAGCTTCAGAAGGTATAATCTTTCCAGTTCCCATTAGCTTGATTGATTCACTAGCTGGAATCTCATCTAGCACATTTGGAAGTTGCTCTCTTTGTGAACCATTTGTCTCATCGAACCGCACATCCACTGTTTCAACCACTTTGTAATGAAAGAGATTGAAGACTCTGTAGGAGTGCGAATCCTTTCCATATCCAACCATAAAGCCCTCATGTGCTTTTGGTGCAAACTTTGAGGTGTGGTGTGGGTCCTTGATCCAGCACCTTGCGCCAAATACTCTGAAGTAACTGACATTTGGCTTCTTGCCAGTTAGGAGTTCATAAGATGTCTTGTTCAGAAGCTTGTGAAGATAAACACGATTGATTGTATGGCATGCAGTGTTAATGGCTTCAGTCCAGAATTTTCTTGGAGTCTTGTATTCATCTAGCATTGTTCTGGCCATCTCAATGAGTGTTCTGTTCTTGCGTTCGACGATGCCATTCTGCTGTGGCGTGTACGGAGCTGAGAATTCATGTGTGATGCCCAAGGTATCAAGATATGTATCAAGGCTAGTGTTCTTGAATTCAGTGCCATTGTCACTTCTGATGTGTTTTATCTTGGCGCCAAAATTGTTCATAGCACGATTGGCGAAGCGTCTGAAGACATCCTGCACTTCAGTCTTGTAAAGGATTATGTGCACCCAAGTATATCTAGAGTAATCATCAACAATGACGAAGCCATAGAGGCAAGCAGTAGTAGTAAAAGTTGAGTAGTGAGTGGGGCCGAAAAGATCCATGTGGAGCAGTTCGAAGGGTTGAGTAGTAGTCATGATTGTCTTCGAAGGATGTTTTGCCCTTGTCATCTTCCCTGCTTCACAGGCACCGCATAAGTGATCTTTCTTGAACTTGACGCCCTCGATGCCTATGACATGCTTCTTCTTCGCAAGGGTGTGGAGGTTCCTCATGCCAGCATGCCCAAGCCTCCGATGCCAAAGCCAGCATTCTGAAGCTTTTGCAAGAAGACATACTGCAAGTTGTGGCCCTGCTGAGAAATCTACCACGTACAGATCATCTTTTCGATACCCTTCAAACACTAGAGACTTGTCAGATTCCATTAGTACTAGGCAACGATATTTTCCAAACATTACGATCATGTTCAAATCGCAAAGCATTGAGACAGACATTAAGTTGAAGCCAAGGGATTCAACAAGCATGACTTTATCCATGTGTTGATCCTTTGAGATTGCAACTCTACCTAGACCCAATACCTTACTTTTACCAGTGTCAGCAAATGTGATGTGGCTCTTGTCGAATGGACGTAAGGTTGAGTCCATAAGAAGGCTTCTTTTGCCAGTCATGTGATTTGTACACCCACTGTCAATAATCCATTCTGAAGACTTTGAAGACGCTGGTGTCATACCCTACAGTGCAGTTAGGGGGATAGGCTTCACGAAGAGAATTGTGAAGCAAAAACATTTGACGAACCAGTGGGTTATGAAAACTTAGATCCAGATTAGGACTAATAGGGAGAGTAGCATGCGATTCAGGAATGAAGTACATAATGATGCCATTCGGGCATTTTATCTTGCGCCCTACAAGATTTTTAAGGTCCCCAGCAATAGCGTCAGAAGATTTTGTTTTTCTGCTGGAGACCTTTCCCTGCAAAAGAGAGTTAAGCTTTCTTAACCACCCACATCTTCAAGGGTGGCTTGGAAGCAATAAGTCTAAGTGCAGCATCTGAGAATTTTGGCTTTGAAGCCTTAGCAAACAGTCTTGCAGGTGGACAATAATACTCATAGGAATAAGCAGAATAATTTTTGGTCATATGAACATGATGGTTCGATGTACCACTCTCATATTCATATGCCTGAGTATGGTTTCCCTGCAAAACATTTGCGTTAGTGTGACTCAGGTGAGTCCTCTGTTTGTATGAAGCCTTTGGACCGTATGAAGCCTTTGGTCTGAGGTTTGTCTTCTTCAAGTGAGGTGTCATGAAGACATTCACAGGAAGATTTTCCAGACACTTTTTCGGAACCCAGATCTTCTTCATAGGCGGTCCATTCCTGCAGTTAGTACCAATGTACCTGGCAAACACTTCACCATTCTGATTCTTAAACAGTTTATAGTTTGCATCAAAGGATTCATCAATAATAATGGGGTTCGCACATGTGAAGCCAGATAAATTGGATGGATCTGCTGAAGGTTCCTTTGCAGCAACCCATGTGGTTTTGGGGTACTGCTTAGGTTTCCAGTAAGAGCCATCTGCATTTATTTTCCTTACGAACCCAACACCCTCTTTCCTAGGGTTTCGGTTCAGAATCTGCTTCTTGAGGACATCACATAATGTCTGATGTCCTTTAAGACTTTTGTACATCCCTGTTTCAAGCAATGTCTTCAACCTAGCATTCTCATCAGCAATAGCAGTGGTATCCTCAGCAGAGGGGTTAGTTACCACATCAAAAGTTGAAGATATTGCAATAGCAGTAGCAGTGGAACATTCAGCAACAGAAGTAGCATTATCGCGCTCAATGCATTTAAGACATGGTGGTTCAAATCCTTCCTGAGCGGAACTGATCTGTTCGGCGCGAAGTGATTCGTTTTCCTTTTGAAGATCTTCATGAGCCGCTCTCAATTTCTCAAGTTCTTGCTTCCTTTGAAGATAATCATAGGAAAGCTTTTCATGAGTTGTTGAGAGAGTATCAAGACGATCTTCAAGTTCCTAATACTTAACGTGAAGATTTTTTATGTCTTCAATTAAGGATTCAGATCGAGTCATTTCAGCACCCAACAGATCATCGCTTCTGTCTAACAGTTTTTGAATATGTTCCATAGCTTTCTGTTGTTCAGTTGCAATTTTAGCAAGTGTTTTGTAGCTGGGTTTTGAACCATAGTCCGAGTCATCGTCACTAGATGTTTGATAGCGAGTAGTGTGTGTGTTTACCTTGGCACCGCGTGCCATGAAGCAGTAGGTAGGAGTGGAGTCGTTCTTGTCATTTGCATCAGTGTCGGTGATGAAGTCATTGTCTTCAGTGTTGAAGATGGACTTGGCGACGTATGCTGTAGCCAGACTCGCAATGCCAGAATCAGACTCCTCCTCAGATTCCACCTCTACCTCCTCAGAAGCGGACTCCTCCTCTGAATCCATTTCCTTGCCAACAAATGTACGTGCCTTGCCAGATGAGCTCTTCTTGTGTGATGAAGACTTTGAGGAAGACTTGGAAGAAGACTTTGAGTATTTCTTCTTCTTCTTGTCGTCAGAATCATATTCCTTGCTCTTCTTATTCCTTCTGTTCTCATTGTCCCACTGTGGACACTCAGAGATGAAGTGTCCAGTTTTCTTGCACTTGTGACATGTTTTCTTCTTGTAGTCATGAGCAGAAGCTTCATCATTCCTTGAGCTTCGTCGTGAAGATTTTCTGAAGCCTTTCTTCTTGGTGAATTTTTGGAACTTCTTCACTAGCATTGCAAGTTCCCTTCCAATGTCTTCAGGATCATCAGAACTGCTGTCAGATTCTTCTTCAGATGAGGAAACAGCTTTTGCCTTCAAGGCACGAGTTCACCCATAGTTTGGACCATAGATATCTCTTTTCTCAGAAAGCTGGAACTCATGTGTGTTGAGCCTCTCAAGTATGTCAGACGGATCGAGTGTCTTGAAATCAGGACGTTCTTGAATCATCAGGGCTAGGATGTCAAACGAACTATCAAGTGATCTCAGCAGCGTCTTGACGATTTCATGTTTGGTGATCTCAGTGGCGCCGAGGGCTTGAAATTCATTTGTGATGTCAGTGAGCCGGTCAAAAGTGTGCTGGACATTCTCATTGTCATTTTGCTTGAAGCGGTTGAAGAGGTTGCGAAGAACACTGATTCTCTGATCTCTCTGGGTTGAGATGCCTTCATTGACCTTGGAGAGCCAGTCCCAGACCAGCTTGGATGTCTTCAAGGCACTCACACGGCCATACTGTCCTTTTTTCAAATGACCACAGATGATATTTTTGGCATTAGAGTCCAGTTGAGTGAACTTCTTGACATCAGCAGCAGTGACACCTTCTCCAGCCTTGGGAATGCCGTTCTCGACGACATACCATAGGTCGACGTCAATGGCTTCAAGATGCATGCGCATCTTATTCTTCCAGTAGGGATATTCAGTTCCATCGAAGACGGGGCACGCAGCGGAGACTTTGATTATCCCTGGAGTCGACATAGCTAAAACTCCAGGTGGTTAAACCGAATCACACAGAACAAGGGAGCACCTTGCTCTAATACCAATTGAAAGTGCGTTATATCGACTAGAGGGGGGGTGAATAGGCGATTTTTATGAAAGTCTTCAAAACGTGGGAGTTATGAAGACAAACAGCGAAGATTTTGCCTATTACTATGCAGCGGAAGTTAGGTTACACTAGGCAAGCCATGGTCAAGTATTCAATAGAGTGAAAGCACAAAGACAAACAGTTGCAGCGTAATAAGGATCAGGTAGGAAGAAGTTATGAAGCCAAACAGATCATACATTCATGTTGTGAAGACAAAAGATAGAGCAAGCATGCAATGGCTTCACAATGAGTAACGGTAAGAAAAAGGAAGTGAAGATGAAACCGGTGACTCGTTGAAGACAATGATGTGTTGGACCAGTTCCAGTTGCTGTGACAACTGTATGTCTGGTTGGAGCGGCTAGGTATTTAAACCTTAGGACACACAGTCCCGGACACCCAGTCCTGAACACGCAGCTCAGGACACCAAGTCCTCACCGTATTCTCCTTGAGCTAAGGTCACATAGTCCTCGCCCAATCACTCTGGTAAGTCTTCAAGGTAGACTCCCAAACCTTCACAGACTTCGTTCACTGGCAATCCACAATGTCTCTTGGATGCTCTGAACGCGACGCCTAACCGTCTGGAGGATTCACAGTCCTCAAGTGTAATAAGTCTTCAGATCACACGGACAAGAAGACTTAAGTGATGCCCAATGTCCTCTGGCTCTGGGTGGTTAGGGCTTTTCTCCTCGCTAGGAATTTTCTCTCAAAGGCTTCGAGGTGGGTTGCTCTCAAACGACAAAAGCCGTGCACTGAAATCTGAGCTGCCAACCGTTTATGGTTGTAGGGGGTGGGTTATTTATAGCCACTTGGCAACCCGACCTGATTTGTCCGAAATGACCCTGGGTCACTAAGGAACTGACACGTGTCTCAACGGTCAGATTTCAAACTCTCATGGCAACTTTACTTGGGCTACAAGAAAAGCTGACTTGTCCGGCTCTGGACAAGATTCGCTCTCATTGTCTTCACTCGAAGACATAGGTTTTTTGGTTTAGGCATCACTTCAGTCATTCTGACTGGTTCTCCTGGACCCCACTTAACAGTACGGTGGTTCCTATGACTCAACACAAAAGAAAAAGAACTATGAAAGATCTAAGTCTTTGAGCTCCATAGGCTTCATAACGTGTCTTCTTTTGTCATAGTCTTCAATGTGAATATCTTCATATACCACCTTTGGCTTCAATGTCTTCATACATTTTTAGGGGTCATCTCTGGTAGTAAAACTGAATCAATGAGGGACTTCTACCTGTGTTATCCTGCAATTCTCACAAACACATTAGTCCCTCAACTAGGTTTGTCGTCAATACTCCAAAACCAACTAGGGGTGGCACTAGATGCACTTACAACCACCTCATTGGTGCCTCTCCGATGATGTGTGAGTAGTTCTTTGTAGACATTCGGGTCCGTAGTTAGTAGCTAGATGGATTCATCTCTCTCTCTTTATTCTCAATACAATGGTCTCTTGGAGATCCATATGATGTAACTCTTTTGTGGTGTGTTTGTTGGGATCGATGAACTTTGAGTTTATGATCAGATCTATCTTTTTATATCCATGAAAGTATTTGAGTTTCTTTGATCTCTTTTGTGCATGATTTCTTATAGCCTCGTATTTCTTCTCCGATATTTGGGTTTTGTTTGGCCAACTTGATCTATTTTTCTTGCAATGGGAAGAGGTGCTTTGTAGTGGGTTCGATCTTACGGTGCTTGGTCCCAGTGACAAAAGGGGAACCGTGAAAGTGCGTTATATCGACTAGAGGGGGGTGAATAGGCGATTTTTATGAAAGTCTTCAAAACGTGGAAGTTATGAAGACAAACAGTAGAGATATGCATATTACTATGCAGCGGAAGTTAGACTACACTAGGCAAGCCATGGTGTAGTATCAACAGAGTGAAAGCACAGTGACAAATAGCTGTAGTGTAATAAGGATTAGGTAGGAAGATACTATGAAGCCAAACAGATCATACACTCACGTTGTGAAGACAAAAGATAGAACAGACACGCAATGACTTCACAATGAGTGATCAGTAAGTAAAAGGAAGTGAAGATGAAACCAATGACTCGTTGAAGACAATGATGTGTTGGACCAGTTCCAGTTGCTGTGACAACTGTACGTCTGGTTGGAGCGGCTAGGTATTTAAACCTTAGGACACACAGTCCCGGACACCCAGTCCTGAACACGCAGCTCAGGACACCAAGTCCTCACCGTATTCTCCTTGAGCTAAGGTCACATAGTCCTCGCCCAATCACTCTGGTAAGTCTTCAAGGTAGACTCCCAAACCTTCACAGACTTCATTCACTGGCAATCCACAATGTCTCTTGGATGCTCTAAACGCGACACCTAACCGTCTGGAGGATGCACAGTCCTCAAGTGTAATAAGTCTTCAGATCACACAGACAAGAAGACTTGAGTGATGCCCAATTCTCTCTGGCTCTGGTGGTTAGGGCTTTATCCTCGCAGGGAATTCTCTCTCAAAGGCTTCGAGGTGGGTTGCTCTCAAACGACAAAAGCCATACTCTCAATCTGAGCAGCCAACCGTTTATGGTTGTAGGGGGTGGGCTATTTATAGCCACTTGGCAACCCGACCTGATTTGTCCGAAATGACCCTGGGTCACTAAGGAACTGACACGTGTCCCAACGGTCAGATTTCAAACTCACACGACAACTTTACTTGGGCTACAAGCAAAGTTGACTTGTCCGACTCTGGACAAGATTCGCTCTCATAGTCTTCACTCGAAGACATAGGTTTTTGGTTTAGGCATCACTTCAGTCATTCTGACTGGTTCTCCTGGACCCCACTTAACAGTACGGTGGTTCCTATGACTCAACACAAAAGAAAAAGAACTACGAAAGATCTAAGTCTTCGAGATCCATAGGCTTCATATCGAGTCTTCTCTTGTCATAGTCTTCAATGTGAATATCTTCATATACCACCTTTGACTTCAATGTCTTCATACATTTTTAGGGGTCATCTCTGGTAGTAAAACCGAATCAATGAGGGACTTCTACCTGTGTTATCCTGCAATTCTCACAAACACATTAGTCCCTCAACTAGGTTTGTCGTCAATACTCCAAAACCAACTAGGGGTGGCACTAGATGCACTTACAATCTCCCCCTTTTTGGTGATTGATGACAAACTAGTTGAAGTTTTCAACGGGGAATATAATCTGTGAATTTGTAAAAGATAAGGAATTGTCTTCATAAGTTGCAAGGGCGCCCCCTGAAGATGTGCATATAAGTTAATTTGCTTTTGGAATGCAAATGCACATGGCAGGTTGTACTTGTGGAGATCCACTTCAGCTTATGATGACAATCCACTATGCATGTGAAAGTATATGAAGATAATGATATGCATAATGGAAAATAGACGTCTGCAGAATGAGCTAAGTGCGGATTTTATCGTCGCACATGCGGAATTTATCTTCGCAAAACAAGTAGCAGACGACCATCTGGTTTAAGTGTTACAACTCATAAGAACCAATTGTAGCAGAAACGAGAGTTGTAAGCACGAAGCAAAATATAAGACACCCGCCCATATGTACCCGCTTGAAGACTATCAATCTCATATGCTTCTCCCCCTTTTGTCAGTAATGAACAAAAAGGTGTGAAGACATAGAGCCTCTACTCGTTCCCATGAGGAGTAGGTGAAGTAGCAGGGTTGTTGGTGTTGTTTGGCGGTGCAGAAGAGCTTGGAGGTGCTGAAGAATATGGCGGTGAAGTAGCATCGTCTTCTTCCTCAATGATTCTGGCAGTGACTGTGGCAGCAGAGGAAGAGAACTCAGAGTCTTCAAGGGATGGAGTTCCCAGCAGCACAACTCTTCGAGGAGGTGTGGAGTCAAACTTGAATCTCTCAGTGAAGCTATCCTCTTGAAGATCAGCTTCAGAAAGCATCATCGTTAGCCCTTTCCATGTGCGGCGACAGGTTTCATGGGCAACGAAAGCGTTCTTGGTGGCAAGATTTCGAGTGCGATTAACATCCACCAAGAGGCTTTTCGTCTGACGCTTCAGCCAGTCATGATGCCTATCTTGTTTCTGATGTAGGGCCACAAGAAGCTCTCGGTCGTTGAGAACACGAGTGCGCTTCTTGGGTCTTGAAGCAGTGGCACTGTCAGTGGCTTCAGTTGAAGCAGGGTGTGGTGCACGTGTAGTGCCAGCCAAAGGATACACCCGAGAAACTGCTTCAACGCCTTCAACATCCTGAGTGAAACTCTGATGTTCTGCATTCTGAAGACTTAGAGGTTGCTTGGCAGGCTCAGAATATATGGCTTCAGTTGACATGTCCACGTCAGGCAGGAAGATCCGATGGTTGTGGGCTGAGGGCTGATACTTGATGGCGGAGTGTAGCTTGATCAGCCGCATGACCCAAGGGGCATAGAATTTCAAACCAAACAGATCCATGCCTGATGCAGCAAGTTGGCGTTCGAAGAAGTCCTGTGCATTGAAGCATTTGCCATGAAGTATATAGAAGACCAGAGTCTTCATTGCACCCTGAAGCTTGGCATTTGGAGAGTGCCCTTTGATAGGCCAGAGAGTCCGCCTGATGATGTGATAGATGGTTCTGGGCAGGTACTCAAGGTCTTCAACGAAGAACTCTGTGGGATACGCAGCATCTGGGGGCAATGGCTTCATCATGCTGAGCATTTGGCTCATATTAGGTTCTGGCCGCTGAAAGATGCTCTCAATAGCTTCATCATGTAGTTGACAGCCTTGCTCGAAAAGATCGCCAGGAGTGGGCAAGCCAGTGAGCTCAATGATGTCAAATGCATTGGCTTCATGATGGACGTTGCCAGTCATCCACTCCAGGATCCAAGTCTTCGGATCTCTGCTGTATCCTTTGATTTGAAGGGTGGCATAGAATTGTAGCAGCAGCTCTTCATTCCAATGCTCTTCATCAGTGACAAATTGCAGCAGACCCACTTGCTTGAAGCAATCCAACGCTTCTTCTAGACAGGGCAGACCTGTTGTGGAACGTAGCAGAAATTCAAAATTTTCCTACGTGTCACCAAGATCTATCTATGGAGAGACCAGCAACGAGGGAAGGAGAGTGCATCTACATACCCTTGTAGATCGCTAAGCGGAAGCGTTCAAGAGAACGGGGTTGATGGAGTCGTACTCGTCGTGATCCAAATCACCGATGACCAAGTGCCGAACGGACGGCACCTCCGCGTTCAACACACGTACAGCCCGGTGACGTCTCCCATGCCTTGATCCAGCAAGGAGAGAGGGAGAGGTTGAGGAAGACTCCATCTAGCATCAGCACAACGGCGTGGTGGTGGTGGAGGAGCGTGGCTATCCTGCAGGGCTTCACCAAGCACCACAGAAGAGGAGAAAGAGAGGGAGAGCTGCACCAACAGGCAGAGATCAGATCGCGTGTCTTGGGCAGCCCCAGGCCTCACTATATATAGGGGAGAGGGAGGAGGGTGCGCCCCCTCTAGGGTTCCCACCCCTAGGGGGGCGGCAGCCCTAGATGGGAAAGGGGAGGCGGCCAAGAGGAGGTTTCCCTCCCCCCCAAGGCACCTAGGAGGTGCCTTCCCCTTGTGGGACTCTTCCCTCCTCAAAACCCTAGGCGCATGGGCCTCTTGGGGCTGGTGCCCTTGGCCCATGTATGCCAAGGCGCACCTCCCACAGCCCATGTGGCCCCCCAGAGCAGGTGGCCCCACCCGGTGGACCCCCGGGACCCTTCCGGTGGTCCCGGTACATTACCGATAAACCCCAAAACTTTTCCGGTGACCAAAACAGGACTTCCCATATATAAATCTTTACCTCCGGACCATTCCGGAACTCCTCGTGACGTCTGGGATCTCATCCGGGACTCCGAACAACATTCGGTAACCACATACAAACTTCCTTTATAACCCTAGCATCATCGAACCTTAAGTGTGTAGACCCTACGGGTTCGGGAGACATGCAGACATGACCGAGACGTTCTCTGGTCAATAACCAACAGCGGGATCTGGATACCCATGTTGGCTCCCACATGTTCCACGATGATCTCATCGGATGAACCACGATGTCAAGGACTTAATCAATCCCGTATACAATTCCCTTTGTCTAGCGGTATTGTACTTGCCCGAGATTCGATCGTCGGTATCCCTATACCTTGTTCAATCTCGTTACCAGCAAGTCTCTTTACTCGTTCCGTAACACATCATCCCGTGATCAACTCCTTGATCACATTGTGCACATTATGATGATGTCCTACCAAGTGGTCCTAGAGATACCTCTCCGCTTACACGGAGTGACAAATCTGAGTCTCAATTCGTGCTAACCCAACAGACACTTTCGGAGATACCTGTAGTGCACCTTTATAGTCACCCAGTTATGTTGTGACGTTTGGTACACCCAAAGCATTCCTACGGTATCCGGGAGTTGCGCAATCTCATGGTCTAAGGAAATGATACTTGACATTAGAAAAGCTTTAGCATACGAACTACACGATCTTTGTGCTAGGCTTAGGATTGGGTCTTGTCCATCACATCATTCTCCTAATGATGTGATCCCATTATCAATGACATCCAATGTCCATGGTCAGGAAACCGTAACCATCTATTGATCAACGAGCTAGTCAACTAGAGGCTTACTAGGGACATGGTGTTGTCTATGTATCCACACATGTATCTGAGTTTCCTATCAATACAATTCTAGCATGGATAATAAACGATTATCATGAACAAGGAAATATAATAATAACCAATTTATTATTGCCTCTAGGGCATATTTCCAACAGTCTCCCACTTGCACTAGAGTCAATAATCCAGTTCACATCGATATGTGATTAACACTCAAGGTCACATCCCCATGTGACTAACACCCAAAGAGTTCTGGGTTTGATCATGTTATGCTTGTGAGAGAGGTTATAGTCAACGGGTCTGAACCTTTCAGATCCGTGTGTGCTTTACAAATCTCTATGTCATCTCCTAGATGCAGCTACCACGCTCTATTTGGAGCCATTTCAAAATAACTGTTCTACTTGGAGTTATTCTAAATTGTTGCTCCATTATACGTATCCGGTATCTCTACTCAGAGCTATCCGGATAGGTGTTAAGCTTGCATCGTCGTAACTCTTTACGTCGAACTCTTTATCACCTCCATAACCGAGAAAATTCCTTAGTCCACTAGTTACTAAGGATAACTTTGACCGCTGTACTGTGATCCATTCTTGGATCACTCTTGTACCCCTTGACTGACTCAAGGCAAGGCACATTTCAGGTGCGGTACACAGCATAGCATACTGTAGAGCCTATGTCTTAAGCATAGGGGACGACCTTCGTCCTTTCTCTCTATTCTGCTGTGGTCGAGCTTTAAGTCTTAACTTCATACCTTACAACTCAGGCAAGAACTCCTTCTTTGACTGATCCATCTTGAACACCTTCAAGATCATGTCAAGGAATGTGCTCATTTGAAAGTTCCATTAAGCGTTTTGATCTATCCTTATAGATCTTGATGCTCAATGCTCAAGCAGCTTAATCCAGGCTTTCCATTGAAAACACTTTCCAAATAACCCTATATGCTTTCCAGAAATCCTACGTCATTTCTGATCCATAATATGTCAACAACATATACTCATCAGAAATTCTATAGTGCTCCCACTCACTTCTTTGGAAATACAAGTTTCTCATAAACTTTGTATACACCCAAAATCTTTGATCATCTTATCAAAGCATACATTCCAACTCCGAGATGCTTACTCTAGTCCTCAGAAGGATTGCTAGAGCTTTGCACACTTATTATCATCTTTCAGGATTGACAAAACCTTCTGGTTGTATCACATACAACCTTTCCTCAAGAAAATCGTCGAGGAAACAATGTTTTTTGACATCCTATCTGCAAGATTTCATAAATAAAGCAGTAATTGCTAATATAATTCCAACAGACTCTTAGCATCGCTACGAGTGAGAAAGTCTCACCGCAGTCAACTCCTTGAACTTGTCGGGAAACACCTTAACGACAAGTCGAGCTTTCTCAATGGTGACACTTACCATCATCGTCTGTCTTCCTTTTAAAATCCATCTGTACTCAACAGCCTTATGACCATCAAGTAGTTCTTCCAAAATCTACACTTTGTTTTCATATATGGATCCTCTCTCAGATTATATGGCCTCGAGCCATTTATCGGAATCCGGGCCCACCATCGCTTCTCCATAGCTCGTAGGTTCATTGTTGTCTAGCAACATGACTTCCAAGACAGGATTACGTACCACTCTGAAGTAGTACGCATCCTTGTCATCCCACGAGGTTTGGTAGTGACTTGATCTGAAGTTTCATGATCACTATCATAAGCTTCCATTTCAATTGGTGTAGGTGCCACAGGAACAAGTCCCTGTGCTCTGCCACACACTAGTTGAAGAGACGGTTCAATAACCTCATCAAGTCTCCACCATCCTCCCACTCAATTCTTTCAAGAGAAACTTTTCCTCGTGAAAGGACGATTCTAGAAACAATCCCTTATTGCTTTCGGATCTGAGACAGGAGGTATACCCAACTCTTTTGGGTGTCCTATGAAGATGCATTTATCCGCTTTGGGTTCGAGCTTATCAGCCTGAAACTTTTTCACATAAACGTCGCAGCCCCAAACTTTTAAGAAATGACAGCTTAGGTTTCCCTAAACCATAGTTCATACGGTGTCATCTCATCGGAATTGCGTGGTGCCCTATTTAAAGTGAATGTGGTTGTCTTTAATGCCTAACCCATAAACCATTGTGGTAATTCGATAAGAGACATCATGGTATGCATCATATCCAATAGGGTGCAGTTATGATGTACGGACACACCATCACACCATGGTGTTCCTAGCTGTATTGGTTGTGAAACAATTTCCACAATTTCTTAATTCTGTGCCAAACTCGTAATTCAGATATTCATCTCTATGATCATATCATAGATCTTTTATCCTCTTGTCACGACGATCTTTCAACTTCACCCTGAAATTACTTGAACCTTTCGATAATTCAGACTCGTGATTCATCAAGTAAATGTACTCAACATCTACTCAAACCATCTGTGAAGTAAGAACATAATGATATCCACTACATGCCTCAGCACTCATTGGACTGCACACATCAAAATGTATTACTTCCAACAAGTTGCTTTCTAGTTCCATTTTACTGAAACCGAGGCTTTCAGTCATCTTGCCCATGTGGTATGATTTGCATATCTCAAGTGATTCAAAATCAAGTGAGTCCAAACGGTCCACTTGCATGGAGTTTCTTCATGCATATACACCAATAGACATGGTTCGCATGTCTCAAACTTTTCAAAAACGAGTGAGCCCAAAGATCCATCAACATGGAGCTTCTTCATGTGTTTTATACCGATATGACTTACGTGGCAGTGCCACAAGTAGGTGGTACTATCATTACTATCTTATATCTTTTGGCATGAACATGTGTATCACTACGATCGAGATTCAATGAACCATTCATTTTAGGTGCAAGACCAGTGAAGGTATTATTCAAATAAACAGAGTAACCATTATTCTCCTTAAATGAATAACCGTATTGCAATAGGCATAATCCAATCATGTCTATGCTTAACGCAAACACCAAATAACAATTATTTAGGTTTAACACCAATCTCGATGGTAGAGGGAGCGTGCGATGCTTGATCATATCAACATTGGAAACACTTCCAACACATATCGTCAGCTCACCTTTAGCTAGTCTCCGTTTAGTCCGTAGATTTTATTTCGAGTTACTAACACTTAGCAACCGAACCGGTATCTAATACCCTAGTGCTACTAGGAGTACTAGTAAAGTACACATTAACATAATGTATATCTAATATACTTCTATCGACAGCCTTCTCATCTACCAAGCATCTAGGGTAATTCTGCTCCAGTGGCTGTTCCCCTTATTACAGAAGCACTTAGTCTCGGGTTTGGGTTCAACCTTGGGTTTCTTCACTAGAGCAGCAGCTGATTTGCCGTTTCATGAAGTATCCCTTCGTGCCCTTGCCCTTCTTGAAACTAGTGGTTTCACCAACCATCAACAATTGATGCTCCTTCTTGATTTCTACTTTTGTGGTGTCAAAGATCACGAATATCTCAAGGATCATCATATATGTCCCTGATATATTATAGTTCATCACGAAGCTCTAGCAGCTTGGTGGTAATGACTTCGGAGAAACATCACTATCTCATCTGGAAGATCAACTCCCACTCGATTCAAGCGATTGTTGTACTCAGACAATCTGAGCACAAGTTCAACAATTGAGCTTTTCTCCTTAGTTTGTAGGCTAAGAAAATCGTCGGAGGTCTTATACCTCTTGACGTAGGCACGAGCCTGAAATCCCAATTTCAACCCTCAAAACATCTCATATGTTTTGCGATGTCTCAAAAACGTCGTCGGTGCCTCAACTCTAAACCGTTCAACTGAACTATCATGTAGTTATCAAAACGTGTATGTCAGATGTTCGCAACATCCACAGACGACGTTCGAGGTTCAGCACACTGAGCTGTGCATTAAGGACATAAGCCTTCTAAGAAGCAATGAGGACAATCCTCAGTTTACGGACCTAGTCCGCATAATTACTACCATCAACTTTCAACTAAATTTCTCTAGGAACATATCTAAACAGTAGAACTGAAGCGCGAGCTACAACATAATTTGCGAAGACCTTTTTGACTATGTTCAGGATAATTAAGTTCATATGAACTCCCACTCAGATAGACATCCCTCTAGTCATCTAAGTGATTACATGATCCGAGTCAACTAGGCCGTGTCCGATCATCACGTGAGACGGACTAGTCAACGTCGGTGAACATCTTCATGTTGATCGTATCTACCATACGACTCATGCTCGACCTTTTGGTCTTCTGTGTTCCGAGGCCATGTCTATGCACATGCTAGGCTCGTCAAGTTAACCCTAAGTGTTTTGCATGTGTAAAACTGTCTTACACCCGTTGTACGTGAACGTAAGGATCTATCACACCCGATCATCACGTGGTGCTTCGAAATGACGAACTTTAGCAACGGTGCACAGTTAGGGGAGAACACATTCTTGAAATTGTAATGAGGGATCATCTTATTTACTACCGTCGTTCTAAGCAAATAAGATGTATAAACATGATAAACATCACATGCAATCAAATAATAGTGACATGATATGGCCAATATCATATAGCTCCTTTGATCTCCATCTTGGGGCTCCATGATCATCTTGTCACCGGCATGACACCATGATCTCCATCATCATGATCTCCATCATCGTGTCTTCTTGAAGTTGTCTCGTCATCTATTACTTCTACTACTATGGCTAATGCTTTAGCAATAAAGTAAAGTAATTACATGACGTTTAAGTTGACACGTAGGTCATAAATAAATAAAGACAACTCCTATGGCTCCTGCCGGTTGTCATACTCATCGACATGCAAGTCGTGATACCTATTACAAGAACATGATCAATCTCATACATCACATACATCATTCATCACATCCTTTTGGCCATATCACATCACATAGCAAACCCTGCAAAAACAAGTTAGACGTCCTCTAATTGTTGTTTGCATGTTTTACGTGGCTGCTATGGGTTTCTAGCAAGAACGTTTCTTACCTGCGCAAAGACCACAACGTGATATGCCAATTGCTATTTACCCTTCATAAGGACCCTTTTCATCGAATCCGACCCGACTAAAGCGGGAGAGACAGACACCCGCCAGCCACCTTATGCAACTAGTGCATGTTTGTCGGTGGAACCGGTCTCACGTAAGCATACGTGTAAGGTTGGTCCGGGCCGCTTCATCCCACGATGCCGCCGAATCAAGATTGGACTAGTAACGGTAAGCATATTGAACAAAATCAACGCCCACAACTACTTTGTGTTCTACTCGTGCATAGTAACTACGCATAGACCTAGCTCATGATGCCACTGTTGGGGAACGTAGCAGAAAATCAAAATTTTCCTACGTGTCACCAAGATCTATCTATGGAGAGACCAGCAACGAGGGGAAGGAGAGTGCATCTACATACCCTTGTAGATCGCTAAGCGGAAGCGTTCAAGTGAACGGGGTTGATGGAGTCGTACTCGTCGTGATCCAAATCACCGATGATCCTAGTGCCAAACGGACGGCACCTCCGCGTTCAACACACGTACAGCCCGGTGACGTCTCCCATGCCTTGATCCAGCAAGGAGAGAGGAAGAGGTTGAGGAAGACTCCATCCAGCAGCAGCACAACGGCGTGGTGGTGAAGGAGGAGCGTGGCAATCCTGCAGGGCTTCGCCAAGCACCACGAGATATGAGGAGAAAGAGAGGGAGGGCTGCACCAACGAGAGAGATCTAATCGCGTGTTATGAGCAGCCACTATGCCTCACTATATATAGGGGATAGGGAGGAGGGTGCGCCCCCTCTAGGGTTCCCACCCCTAGGGGGGCGGCAGCCCTAGATGTGAAAGGGGAGGCGGCCAAGAGGAGGTTTCCCTCCCCCCAAGGCACCTAGGAGGTGCCTTCCCCTTGTGGGACTCTTCCCTCCTCAAAACCCTAGGCGCATGGGCCTCCTGGGGCTGGTGCCCTTGGCCCATGTAGGCCAAGGTGCACCTCCCACAGCCCATGTGGCCCCCCGGGGCAGGTGGCCCAACCCGGTGGACCCCTGGGACCCTTCCGGTGGTCCCGGTACAATACCGATGACCCCGAAACTTGTCCCGATGGCCGAAACAGGATTTCCTATATATTAATCTTTACCTCCGGACCATTCCGGAACTCCTCGTGACGTCCGGGATCTCATCCGGGACTCCGAACAACATTCGGTAACCACATACAAACTTCCTTTATAACCCTAGCGTCATCGAACCTTAAGTGTGTAGACCCTACGGGTTCGGGAGACATGCAGACATGACCGAGACATTCTCCGGTCAATAACCAACAGCGGGATCTGGATACCCATGTTGGCTCCCACATGTTCCACGATGATCTCATCGGATGAACCACGATGTCAAGGACTTAATCAATCCCGTATACAATTCCCTTTGTCTAGCGGTATTGTACTTGCCCGAGATTCGATCGTCGTATCCCTATACCTTGTTCAATCTCGTTACCGGCAAGTCTCTTTTACTCGTTCCGTAACACATCATCCCGTGATCAACTCCTTGATCACATTGTGCACATTATGATGATGTCCTACCGAGTGGGCCCAGAGATACCTCTCCGTCACACGGAGTGACAAATCCCAGTCTCGATTCGTGCCAACCCAATAGACACTTTTGGAGATACCTGTAGTGTACCTTTATAGCCACCCAGTTACGTTGTGACGTTTGTCACACCCAAAGCACTCCTACGGTATCCAGGAGTTGCACAATCTCATGGTCTAAGGAAATGATACTTGACATTAGAAAAGCTTTAGCATACGAACTACACGATCTAGTGCTATGCTTAGGATTGGGTCTTGTCCATCACATCATTCTCCTAATGATGTGATCCCGTTATCAATGACATCCAATGTCCATGGTTAGGAAACCGTAACCATCTGTTGATCAACGAGCTAGTCAACTAGAGGCTTACTAGGGACATGGTGTTGTCTATGTATCCACACATGTATCTGAGTTTCCTATCAATATAATTCTAGCATGGATAATAAACGATTATCATGAACAAGGAAATATAATAATAACCAATTTATTATTGCCTCTAGGGCATATTTCCAACAACAGACACTTTCGGAGATACCTGTAGTGCACCTTTATAGTCACCCAGTTACGTTGTGACGTTTGGTACACCCAAAGCATTCCTACGGTATCCGGGAGTTGCACAATCTCATGGTCTAAGGAAATGATACTTGACATTAGAAAAGCTTTAGCATACGAACTACACGATCTTTGTGCTAGGCTTAGGATTGGGTCTTGTCCATCACATCATTCTCCTAATAATGTGATCCCGTTATCAATGACATCCAATGTCCATGGTCAGGAAACCGTAACCATCTATTGATCAACGAGCTAGTCAACTAGAGGCTTACTAGGGACATGGTGTTGTCTATGTATCCACACATGTATCTGAGTTTCCTATCAATACAATTCTAGCATGGATAATAAACGATTATCATGAACAAGGAAATATAATAATAACCAATTTATTATTGCCTCTAGGGCATATTTCCAACAAGACCAGCTATAGCTTCAACGTCAAGGCGCTTGTGTGGAAAGATGCGACCTTGGTTGTAAAGAATGCAAGAGTGGTAGCTTCGCTGAGGATAGCTCCAGAACCGATCAGATGATATCCTTTCCCTTGAGTAGGGGTTCTTGGAGCTATCGAAGAACGTGTTGTCTGCCCTGAAGCCATTGATGTTGAAGGAGCCAGGTGCTGATGCAGGACCTGGAAACCTTGGCAGTCTGGGGATTGGCTTCTGGACCTGAGGCCTGTGCTCAACATGATAGTTGAATTGGGGACCGGCAGCAGACTCAGGAACAGAAGTGGTAGGTTCAGTGGCTTCGCTGTCATCTGAAGCTTTTGCTGGGGAGGGCTCCACATTAGCTTCATTGTTGGTTGTGGCAGCCTCAAGATGTTCATCCCCCACTTGACTAGCTGGAGGGTCGGTCACAAGCACGTTCTCGTGGAGAACTGCTTCTTGGTGGAGCAGAGGAGTGGGCTCTTGTGGTACTTCTTCTTCTGCGGCTGATGCAGCCGGAATGTCTTCAGCATAGACTTGAGGCCTTGGACCTTTGTGAAGCCTGCGGAACGCAGACGACGCCTGTGGGGTTGGAGTAGGCTGGGCCTCATAGTCTTCTTCCTCTTGAGGGCGATCCGCCCATGAAGCATCCTGTGCAATTGGCGTCAGTGGACGACCAATGTTGATGAGTTCGTTGTGTTCTAACTGAGGAAGGGCTGCATCATCTTCTACATTGTCATGATGACCAATGTCTTCAGCAGCGATGGGATCAGCTGCTGGAATGTCTTCAGCTTCAGGAGCCTCTGTGGAAGCGGGCTCATGAACCGTCAGTTGACGTTCCGCGTCAGGGTGAACCATAGAAATGGGTTCAACTATCAAGGGCTCTGTGGGAGCAGCCCGAGCTTTCTTGGTCTTTCTCTTTTTCTTGTCGGGGGGAGGTAGGAGAGGCCTCAGAGCTTTTCCTCTTCCTGGCTTTAGCCTCAGCAGTTCTTGTCTTCTTGAGCTCTGAAGCTGTTGATCGACTCTTAGGCTTCAAGCCAGTCATTCTTGTTGGGAAGACAATTGGAACTGCTTCTTGCCTTGGTGCATCAGATTCAGCCGTAGCAGGCTTCTTCTTCTTCTTTGCGGCCATCCTGGGGTTGATGCCAGGACGCCCAAGTGCCTTGCGCTTCTCAGCCTCATTATAGGCTTGCACACATCTGTCAGCCAGAGTCTTCATGCGCTCACGCGAGCCCTGAGCTTCTGCATGCTTCTTCACAAAGGCTTCCTTGAGCTCGTGCATCATTGTCTTGAAGTTCTTCACTTCTTGCACGTTGAGCTTGGCCATATGCTTCTTGAACTGAGCCTTTTCATAGTCAATTTTCTGCTTCAGTTCAACTATGCGCTGGGCAATAGCAAGTTCTGAAGTAATGGTGCCTTGGAAGGTGACACTGAGGCCAATAGGTAGCTGCAGATCTTCAAAGCTGATGTTTGGCGTGTCAAACCACTCGTCAATGAAGCTGTGGATGATGGCGACATCAAAGAGAGGCAGATTATTGAAGATTTCTGCTTCTTCTTTGCTCTTGATGAGCTGCTCAAGAGCGTCATCTGCAAGATCTTCATCACTTGACAGATCAATGGCTTCACTGCGCAGGATGGCAGCAGCTATGAGCTCTTTGCCAGTGTGAGACAGAGGCATCTTGGCCTTTTGGTGCCTTGAGACGCGTGATAAGTCTTCAGACTGCACACTGTCTTCAGGAGGTGCAGTCGCCAATGGCTTCGCCTTTGAGATTTTTGGTGAAGGGGCTGGCTTTGAAGCTTTTGGTTTCTTCAACTGCTTTGGCTTCGGCACTGCAGGCGCGTCATCAGACTCAGTGTCAGCCGCAGGCTCATTCACTGCAGTCCCTTGAACCAAGATGTAGGTGATGAGGCCTTCAAGGTTGGCATACAGACTGATGACATTGGGTTCTGCTTCTCGTGTGCCATCTGCCCTTGGTGCTGAGGGACCAGGGTTGAAGTCTAACCCAAATTTCTTCTTGTTCTGCTTCGCTGAGTTTTGGGCAAACTAGAAGTTGCGCTTGAACAGATTGTCGTCACGACACCAGAGTAGTGACGATGGATGTGCATCATCAGGCTGTGGCCCACGAACCATGCATGGATAGAAGCTTTGGGCAATAGCTTCATCTCTGGACTTGGGTTGAAGATTCTTGTATAAGATGTCTCCCCACGGTCTTTTGATGGCGCTTTTCGCAGCATACTCTTGGGTTGTGAAGCGGTATTTGAACCATTGTTCTGCCCAATAGCGTCGAATCCATTGGATTCGGGTCTTGCGCTGACCATAATCCTCTTCAGGATCTGTCTTATACATTTCTGCGAGTTCATCAGGCAGATCTTTGGATGTTCCGCCACGACGTTGTCTGCCCCCCTTCCTCGCTGCTTTCTCTGAAGCCATAAACTTTAACTTGAAAGGCTTTAAAACGTTCAAAGGCTTCAACGGCTTTCTCTTGCTGGACCAACAGGAACTGGCTTCAAGAGAATTTATGTGATGCTGTAAGAATTCTGCAAATGAATGCAGACTATGAGAACCAAAGGATTCTCCCACGGACATGTACCTGTGACAACATTAAGGTGCGAGGGAAGGGGAAGAGGTCATATGCATTCTCAGAAGATTTTAAAGATAAATCAGTTTAGAAGACATTGACCTCATCGTGCGAAGACATTCACTCATAGATAAGAAGTTGGTTCCAGATTTGTACGAATCCATAGATCAGTACAAGTGAGGAATCTAACTACTTTGTGAAGCACAAGTGAATATACTAGGCATGTTATGAGATGCAGTTTGAGAGAGATCTAGTTTGTGTGAGCAGAAACTGCTTGTGGTAGAAAGTGACAGATCAATAGGATCAACGGTGCTGTAAAAAGGGAGTTTTATTTACCACACTGAGAACTGCTAGACGGAGTGGGAGATGAGGCCGAGCAGTTCACGTCCGTGCCCTAACTTGGTGACGGAGGAGACCTACGGCGACGGCGGAGAGGACGATGTCCGCGGTCGGCGTGAAGACGACGTCGGAGAGGTTGCGGCAGCAAAGCGCTTCGTCGCCGGCATTGTCGAGAGCTAGCGGTGGCGCTAGGGTTCGTGCGAGGGTGGAAGAAGAGATAGTTACCGCTGTGATAGTGTATTTATAGGCACAGGGGCGACACTGTGCTATTACACAAGTGCCCCTGGCGATTCGCATCTGAGTAACACGTGGCCAGTATGCGGAGTTTTGGGGTTTGTTCCACGTCCCACGCACGCCTGGATTGTCGGGTGGTCGTTCCTACTTCTTCGAATTTCATGTGGAGGAATGAGCATTGAAAACGGACTTAATGGTTGTCTCTGTATCTTCTGCTGACAAGGACGCAGAGAAGACATTCGACAGTTCCAATAGAATGCATACGACTTGGAGAGATAGAGTTTGAGATAGAAAGCATAGAGAAGTTGGGGTCCGATCACATTCACTTAGTCCAAAAGATTCAACACGAAGACATAGCTATAAGTGAATGTTGTAGAGGACAGAACAATAGCATATATATATGTATATATCTATAATCAACATAGTGAAGATAATCATGAAAATATGTTGAGTTCGAAGCCAAACCAAATGTGAAGACATTGCAAGGTAACGCCATGAGTGAAACACTTCAAAACAAAACGTTTGGTGGTGGCGTTACCCACCGTATAGGAAGTATTAGACCCAGACACGGCGCACAATTATCATGGCGCTCCGAAGTCAAATTCCACATTAATGTACTCACACTTAGTATGTATGTCTTCATTGATTGAAGATATACTTCGCTTCATGTGTTGCACATCTAAGTCATCAATATGCATAAGGGTTAGGATGTGTGCCTGATCACAGGACATTTGAGGATTCCAGGATATTTAGCTCACACCATAACTTGCAAAACCTTTTCTCATCCAAGGGGTTGGTGAAGATATCTGCCAATTGCTCTTCAGTGTTGACGTGTATGATATCAATGTCTTCCTTCACAACATGATCTCTGAGAAAGTGATGACGAATTTCAATGTGCTTTGTCTTCGAGTGCTGAACTGGGTTGTTGGCAATCTTGATGGCGTTTCATTGTCGCGGTAAAGTGGCACTTGCTTCAGATGAATGCCATAATCCTTGAGTGTTTGCTTCATCCACAGAAGCTGAGCGCAGCAAGATCCAGCAGCAATGTATTCAGATTCAGCAGTGGAGAGAGATACACAGTTCTGCTTCTTTGAAGACCAACATACAAGTGATCATCCCAGAAAGTGACATGTGCCTGATGTAGACTTGCGATCAACTTTGTCACCAGCATAATCAGCATCCGAGAATCCAACCAAATCAAACTCTGAGCCCTTTGGATACCATAATCCTAGAGTTGGGGTGTGAGCCAAATATCGAAGAATTCGCTTCACAGCTAAGTGATGCGACTCCTTTGGTGCCGCTTGAAATCGAGCACACATGCAAACACTAAGCATAATATCTGGCCTAGATGCACATAGATAAAGTAAAGAACCAATCATGGAGCGGTATACCTTTTGATCGAACTCTTTACCATTGTCCTCAGGACCCAGATGATGTTTGGCTGGCATTGGTGTTGTGAAGCCTTTGCAGTCTTGCATACCGAACTTCTTCAGGCAATCTTTGAGATACTTCTCTTGAGATATGAAGATGCCATTGCGTTGTTGTCGTATTTGAAGACCAAGGAAGAACTTCAGCTCCCCCATCATGGACATCTGATATTGCTCTTGCATCATATATCCAAACTCTTCACTGTACTTCTGATTGGTGCAGCCGAAGATAATGTCATCCACATATATTTGGCACACAAACAGTTCACCATCATATGTCTTCGTGAAAAGAGTGGGGTCTAGGGAACCAGGTAAGAAGCCTTTGTTCTTCAGGAAGTATTTGAGTGTGTCATACCAGGCCCTAGGGGCTTGTTTGAGGCCATACAGTGCCTTGTTGAGCTTGTATACCATGTCAGGATGTTTTGGATTTTCAAAGCCAGGTGGTTGTGCAACATACACTTCTTCTTCAATCTTGCCATTGAGAAAGGCACTCTTCACATCCATTTGATATAGAAGTATGTTATGATGATTTGCATAGGCCAGCAGTATGCGTATGGCTTCAAGCCTAGCCACAAGAGCAAATGTTTCATCGAAGTCAATGCCTTCCACTTGAGTATATCCTTGAGCAACGAGACGAGCTTTGTTTCTGACAACTTGACCATGCTCATCTTGCTTGTTGCAGTATATCCATTTGGTGCCTATTATATTGTGCTTCCGTGGATCAGGACGCTTAACCAGTTCCCATACATTATTCAGCTCAAACTGTTGGAGCTCTTCTTGCATAGCTTGAATCCATTCAGGTTCCATGAAGGCTTCTTCAACTTTCTTGGGTTCTGATATTGAGACGAATGCGAAGTGCCCACAGAAATTTGCTAGCTGAGTTGCCCTTGAACGAGTGAGTGGACCAGGTGCATTGATGCTATCAATTATTCTTTCAATCTGCACTTCATTAGCAACGCGAGGATGTACAGGGCAAAGACTTTGCTCTTGCTGTTCATTGTCGTTGTTGGAAGGAATGTCTTCAGGCTGAGCATTGTCTTCATGTTGATCAAGTGCTGAAATGATAAGTTCTTCTTCAGGATGAGCTTCAGAAGGTATAATTTCTCCAGTTCCCATCAGCTTGATTGATTCACTGGATGGAACTTCATCTACCACACTTGGCAGGTGCTCTCTTTGTGATCCGTTGGTCTCATCGAACCGCACATCCACTGTTTCAACCACTTTGTAATGAAAGAGATTGAAGACTCTGTAGGAGTGCGAATCCTTTCCATATCCAAGCATAAAACCCTCATGTGCTTTTGGTGCAAATTTTGAGGTGTGATGTGGGTCCTTGATCCAGCACCTTGCACCAAATACTCTGAAGTAACTGACATTTGGCTTTTTGCTAGTAAGGAGCTCATAAGATGTCTTGTTCAGTAGCTTGTGAAGATAAACAGGATTGATTGTATGGCATGCAGTATCAATAGCTTCGGGCCAGAATTTTCTTGGGGTCTTGTATTCATCTAGCATCGTTCTGGCCATCTCAATTAGTGTTCTGTTCTTGCGTTCGACGACGCCATTCTGCTGCGGCGTGTACGGGGCTGAGAATTCATGTGGGATGCCCAAGGTATCAAGATATGTATCAAGGCCAGTGTTCTTGAATTCAGTGCCATAGTCACTTTTGATGTGCTTTATCTTGGCGCCAAAATTGTTCATAGCACGATTGGCGAAGCGTCTGAAGACATCCTGCACTTCAGTCTTGTAAAGGATTATGTGCACCCAAGTATATCTAGAATAATCATCAACAATAACGAAGCCATAGAGGCAAGCAGTAGTAGTTAGAGTTGAGTAATGAGTGGGACCGAAAAGATCCATGTGAAGCAGTTCGAAGGGTTGAGTAGTAGTCATGATTGTCTTCGAGGGATGTTTGGCCCTCTTCATTTTCCCTGCTTCACAGGCACCGCATAAGTGGTCTTTCTTGAACTTGACGCCCTCGATGCCTATGACATGCTTCTTCTTCGCAAGGGTGTGGAGGTTCCGCATGCCAGCATGTCCAAGCCTCCGATGCCATAGCCAGCATTCTGAAGCCTTTGCTAGAAGACATACTGCAAGTTGTGGCCCTGCTGAGAAATCTACCACGTACAAATCATCTTTTCAATACCCTTCAAACACTAGAGACTTGTCAGATTCCATTAGTACAAGGCAACAATATTTTCCAAACATTATGATCATGTTCAAATCGCACAGCATTGAGACAGACATTAAGTTGAAGCCAAGGGATTCAACAAGCATGACTTTATCCATGTGTTGATCCCTTGAGATTGCAACTCTACCTAGACCCAATACCTTACTTTTACCAGTGTCAGCAAATGTGATGTGGCTCTTGTCGGATGGACATAAAGTTGAGTCCATAAGAAGACTTCTTTTGCCAGTCATGTGATTTGTACACCCACTGTCAATAATCCATTTTGAAGACGCTGGTGTCATACCCTACAGTGCAGTTAGGGGGATAGGCTTCACCAAGAGCATTGTGAAGCAAAAACATTTGACGAACCAGTGGGTTATGAAAGCTTAGATCCAGGTTAGGACTAATAGGGAGTGTAGCAAGCGATTCAGGTACGAAGTACATAGTAAGACCATTTGGGCATTTGATCTTGCGCCCTACAAGATGTTTAAGGTCCCCAGCAATAGCGTCAGACGATTTTGGTTTTCTGCTGGAGACCTTTCCTTGCAAAAGAGAGTTAAGCCTTCTTAACCACCCACATCTTCAAGGGTGGCTTAGAAGCAATAAGTCTAAGTGCAGCATCTGAGAATTTTGGCTTTGAAGCCTTAGCAAACAGTCTTGCAGGTGGACAATAGTACTCATAAGAATAAGCAGAATAGTTCCTGGTCTTATGAACATAGCGGTTTGATGAGCCACTCTCATATTCATATGACTGAGTATGGTTTCCCTGCAAAACATTTGCGTTAGTGCGACTCAGGTGAGTCCTCTGTTTGTATGAAGCCTTTGGACCGTATGAAGCCTTTGGTCTAAGGTTTGTCTTCTTCAAGTGAGGTGTCATGAAGACATTCACAGGAAGATTTTCCAGACACCTTTTCGGAACCCAGATCTTCTTCATAGGCGGTCCATTCCTGCAGTTAGTACCAATGTACCTGGCAAACACTTCACCATTCAGATTCTTAAACAGTATATAGTTTGCATCAAAGGATTCATCAATGATAATGTGGTTAGCACAAGTGAAGCCAGTTAGATTGGATGGATCTGCTGAAGGTTCCTTTGTAGCAACCCACATGGTTTTGGGGTACTGCTCAGGTTTCCAGTAAGAGCCATCTGCATTCATTTTCCTTACGAACCCTACACCCTCTTTCCTAGGGTTTCGGTTCAGAATCTGCTTTTTCAGGACATCACATAGCGTCTGATGCCCTTTAAGTCTTTTGTACATCCCTGTTTCAAGCAATGTATTCAACCTAGCATTCTCATCAGCAATAGCGGTGGTATCCTCAACAGAGGGGTTAGTTACCGCATCAACAGTTGAAGATATTGCAACAGCAGTAGCAGTAGAACATTCAGCAACAGAAGTAGCATTATCACGCTCAATGCATTTAAGACATGGTGGTTCAAATCCTTCCTGAGCGGGACTGATCTGTTTGGCGCGAAGTGACTCATTTTCCGTTTGAAGATCTTCATGAACCGCTCTCAATTTCTCAAGATCTTGCTTCCTTTGAAGATAATCATAGGAAAGCTTTTCATGAGTTGTTGAGAGAGTTTCATGACGATTTTCAAGTTCCTGATACTTAACGTGAAGATTTTTTATGTCTTCAATTAAGGATTCAGATCGAGTCATTTCAGCACCCAACAGATCATCGCTTCTGTCTAATAGTTTTTGAATATGTTCCATAGCTTTCTGTTGTTCAGTTGCAATTTTAGCAAGTGTTTTGTAGCTAGGTTTTGAAACACAATCAGAGTCATCGTCACTAGATGTTTGATAGTGAGTAGTGCGTGTGTTTACCTTGGCACCGCGTGCCATGAAGCAGTAGGTAGAAGCGGAGTAGTCCTTGTCATTTGCATCGGTGTCGGTGATGAAGTCATTGTCTTCAGTGTTGAAGATGGACTTGGCAACGTATGCTGTAGCCAGACTTGCGACGCCTGAGTCGGATTCCTCTTCAGACTCCACCTTCGCCTCCTCAGAAGTAGACTCCTCCTCTGAATCCACTTCCTTGCCAACAAACGCACGTGCCTTGCCAGATGAGCTCTTCTTGTGTGATGAAGACTTTGAGGAAGACTTGGAAGAAGACTTTGAGTATTTCTTCTTCTTCTTATCGTCAGAGTCATATTCCTTGCTCTTCTTCTTCTTTTTGTTCTCATTGTCCCACTGTGGACACTCAGAGATGAAGTGGCCAAGTTTCTTGCACTTGTGACATGTTTTCTTCTTGTAGTCATGAGCAGGAGCTTCATCATTCCTTGAACTTGATCGGGAAGACTTTCTGAAACCTTTCTTCTTCGTGAATTTTTGGAACTTCTTGACAAGCATAGCAAGTTCCCTTCCAATGTCTTCAGGATCATCAGAACTGCTATCAGATTCTTCTTCAGATGAGGCGACAGCTTTTGCCTTCAAGGCACGAGTTCGCCCATAGTTTGGACCGTAGATATCTCTTTTCTCTGAAAGCTGAAACTCATGTGTGTTGAGCCTCTCAAGTATGTCAGACGGATCGAGTGTCTTGAAATCAGGACGTTCTTGGATCATCAGGGCTAGGATGTCAAACGAACTATCAAGTGATCTCAGCAGCGTCTTTACGACTTCGTGTTTGGTAATCTCAATGGCGCCGAGGGCTTGAAGCTCATTTGTGATGTCAGTGAGTCGGTCAAATGTGTGTTGGACATTCTCATTGTCATTTCGCTTGAAGCGGTTGAAGAGGTTGCGAAGGACACTGATTCTTTGATCTCTCTGGGTTGAGATGCCTTCATTGACCTTGAAGAGCCAGTCCCAGACCAGCTTGGATGTCTTCAAGGCACTCACACGGCCATACTGTCCTTTGGTTAGATGACCACAGATGATGTTCTTGGCAGTAGAGTCCAGTTGAACGAATTTCTTGACATCAGCAGTAGTGACACCTTCTCCAGCCTTGGGAACGCCGTTCTCGACGACATACCATAGTCGACGTCAATGGCTTCAAGATGCATACGCATCTTATTCTTCCAGTAGGTATATTCTGTTCCATCGAAGACGGGGCACGCAGCGGAGACTTTAATTATCCCTGCAGTCGACATAGCTAAAACTCCAGGTGGTTAAACCGAATCACACAGAATAAGGGAGCACCTTGCTCTGATACCAATTGAAAGTGCATTATATCGACTAGAGGGGGGGCGAATAGGCGATTTTTATGAAAGTCTTCAAAACGTGGAAGTTATGAAGACAAACAGTAGAGATATGCCTATTACTATGCAGCGGAAGTTAGACTACACTAGGCAAGCCATGGTCTAGTATCAATAGAGTGAAATCACAGTGACAAATAGCTGTAGTGTAATAAGGATCAGGTAGGAAGATACTATGAAGCCAAACAGATCATACACTCACGTTGTGAAGACAAAAGATAGAACAGACACGCAATGACTTCACAATGAGTGATCAGTAAGTAAAAGGAAGTGAAGATGAAACCAATGACTCGTTGAAGACAATGATGTGTTGGATCAGTTCCAGTTGCTGTGACAACTGTACGTCTGGTTGGAGCGGCTAGGTATTTAAACCTTAGGACACACAGTCCCGGACACCCAGTCCTGAACACGCAGCTCAGGACACCAAGTCCTCACCATATTCTCCTTGAGCTAAGGTCACATAGTCCTCGCCCAATCACTCTGGTAAGTCTTCAAGGTAGACTCCCAAACCTTCACAGACTTCGTTCACTGGCAATCCACAATGTCTCTTGGATGCTCTGAACGCGACACCTAACCGTCTGGAGGATGCACAGTCCTCAAGTGTAATAAGTCTTCAGATCACACAGACAAGAAGACTTGAGTGATGCCCAATTCTCTCTGGCTCTGGTGGTTAGGGCTTTATCCTCGTAGGGAATTCTCTCTCAAAGGCTTCGAGGTGGGTTGCTCTCAAACGACAAAAGCCGTACTCTCAATCTGAGCAGCCAACCGTTTATGGTTGTAGGGGGTGGGCTATTTATAGCCACTTGGCAACCCGACCTAATTTGTCCGAAATGACCCTGGGTCACTAAGGAACTAACACGTGTCCCAACGGTCAGATTTCAAACTCACACGACAACTTTACTTGGGCTACAAGCAAAGTTGACTTGTTCGACTCTGGACAAGATTCGCTCTCATAGTCTTCACTCGAAGACATAGGTTTTTGGTTTAGGCATCACTTCAGACATTCTGACTGGTTCTCCTGGACCCCACTTAACAGTACGGTGGTTCCTATGACTCAACACAAAAGAAAAAGAACTACGAAAGATCTAAGTCTTCGAGCTCCATAGGCTTCATATCGAGTCTTCTCTTGTCATAGTCTTCAATGTGAATATCTTCATATACCACCTTTGACTTCAATGTCTTCATATATTTTTAGGGGTCATCTCTGGTAGTAAAACCGAATCAATGAGGGACTTCTACCTGTGTTATCCTGCAATTCTCACAAACACATTAGTCCCTCAACTAGGTTTGTCGTCAATACTCCAAAACCAACTAGGGGTGGCACTAGATGCACTTACAAACCGACACATATGTATTGTTGCTTCTAAGGATAAAATGATGGGGTCTATCTCTACATAGATAGATCTTGTCTACATCATGTCATCGTTCTTATTGCATTACTCTATTTCTCCATGAACTTAATACACTAGATGCATGCTGGATAGCGGTCGATGTGTGGAGTAATAGTAGTAGATGCAGGCAGGAGTCGGTCTACTAATCTTGGACGTGATGCATATGTAATTATCGTTGCTTGGATATCGTCATGAGTATTTGAAGTTCTATCAATTGCCCAACAATAATTTGTTCACCCACCATTTGCTATTTTTCTTGAGAGAAGCCACTAGTGAAACCTACGGCCCCCGGGTCTCTTTCTCATATTATTTGCCTTTGCGATCTACTTTTATTTGCTTTTATTTTCAGATCTATTAATCCAAAAACCCCAAAATACCTTGCTGCACTTTATTTTATTTGCGATCTATTTATTCAACCTATTACAACTTTCTCCCGTCACGCACCAATTTCTGGCACCATTACCCCGAAAGGGATTGACAACCCCTTTAACACGTCGGGTTGCGAGGATTTGTTATCTGTGTGCAGGGGATGTTTACGTTGTGTTGCTTGGTTCTCCTACTGGTTCGATAACCTTGGTTTCATATCTGAGGGAAATACCTACCGTCGATGTGCTGCATCGTCCCTTCCTCTTTGGGGAAATACCGACGTAGCTTCAAGCGACATTAGTCCCTGATCTTGATCATACACATTTGCATGTATGATTAGTGTACGATTGAATAGGGAGCGTCTCAAGTTGGTATCAGAGTCGACTGCCTATAGGAACCCTCCCTTTCCAACTCCTTGGCCGAAGTTGAGTCTAGTCTTTGAAAAACTGTTTTACTAACATGGCTGTGTGGCTTACGGGCCCACGTCGCCATTGGTTGGTATTAGGATCTTTTACTCCTCGTCTATACTCTGGGACTCTAATCTCTTTTCTATTCGGGTTAAATGATGTTGTTAACTAACTCTAGGTTCTCGTAAATACTTTCTCCCGGAGAGCCCCTCACTCCATATGATTGCTTGGTGCACCAGAAGATTCTGAAGATATTCTCCGATGTTTTTCCGAGACCCTTTGTACCCTTCGCCATTGCGATCCCTATCACTGATAAATCCTTATGGATAACTACCTACATTGTCGTTCATACCTTCATCCCCCGTTGCTCTTGTTATTATAAGATGTCCTGAAATACTCACCGATGTTCCGAGAATCCTTTATGCTTACTGCCCTACAGTTCCTTGCCGCATAAATACCCCTGTGAATAATTCCTCACACTTATCGAGGATTTGTTCATTCCTAGTTGATCAAATGATTCACAAGATACTTTGAAGTACTATCCGATCTTCCGATAATCCTCTCCAACTATTGCTCTGCAAATACTTATATGCTTGCATTATGGTTACTTCCATATGTCTAGAAATACTCATTAACATCCTTTGTCATCATAATTTTGAGCATTTCATTCGATTTGTTTGTGAATGTTGGCGATCATCAATCCTATTTAAAATTCTTCCCTTGGTTCAGACGTCACTTCAGACATGAGCTGGTTCTCGGCAATTCAAACCTTGATTGATTATCGATCTATGTCTATTCAACTTACTTGTCTTTGATCAGAGCCTCTGCTTCTGATCCCCCGATTTGGAAATCATAATTCCTTCACATTTGAGCTTTGAATTAGTCAGTTGTTTCTATAATCTAAACTCCTTGCATTCTTTCTTCTTCTGGTTGAGTACCGTTGCTCGCATCAGATCCCTCGTGGACCACCAGATCCTTTGTTGGGTTCTATCCGACATCATCCTTCATATACAGTAACCTTGTGAGCTTTTCCTTGGATACATAATGCCTTTAGTAAATTGTATCTTCTGCTTCCTCAATCATGCTCTACTTTGAGCTTGAGTTATTTACTCATGAAGTTTGACCCTACAACTTCGTCGAAGACGAGAAGTAAATGGAAAGTTATGCATTGATGAAGTGAGAGTCGACCTTGAACCTTTGTGTTCATGCCCATGGACCCAATGTGGAACTTATCATGGAAGCTTCTTGTTATAATAATAATCCCCTTGTGATAAGTTCATCTTGTATCTATGTTTGGTCCTTTGCAACCGTGGTTCCGACCATATTGTTCTTCTTCGATCCCATTTATCAAACAAGTTAGAGTACTTGTCCTCTTAAGCTCATTTCACCTGTCCAACCTCTATCATGTTCTACCTTTGAGTATTACCCTCTGATATCTCGAGAATATCACGAAACTACATAACTTCTTATGAGTTCTCCATGAACTATTAATTCTCGCCGATTCCAAGTTCCCACGGGTTCTGAGTTGTTAGACACTCGAGAACGTCGATAACTGATTCGATGTCTACACTTTCCTTTACATTGTTTTGTTTAACCTTTCTTGTAAAGTAACATATCTGAGCAGTGGTAATTCCCTGCTTATGTAAACCCCTCGGTGCACAAACTCCATCAGTAAGACCTTGATACTATTGTTGATGACTTTTCGGTAGCCACCGATGGACGAGAACTTTGCCTATTGGTCTGCCTTGTCTTAACGAGTAGGGAAATGGTTCTCTTTGTCCCTCGCCCTTGGTACCAATGTTGTTGCCAACATAATTGACAGACTATCCTCTGACCGCCTTGCCATCATGACCGTGCAAAATGTTAGCACCCTTCCTGCTTTTAACCCACATGGTGGGCCCATAACCCATAGTTCCACAGGATCGAAACCTAACTCTCCTATACATCCCTGTTTTCCAAAATTGTTCCTCGCGCTTGGCTTCGTATGTAAATCACGAGCCACCGACCTAGTGATGTATTTTGGTATCAGACGCAATACGGATTCCCATTGCTTTGTACCCCTTTTCACCCTTTGTTTCAGGCAACGAACGGGTGCCTACCTACTTGAAACTTCTTATTGCCCCTTCTTACCTTGCTCTTGATGACTTTCTTGAATTTCCACTCGAGAGATGCCTCTATGCCATGTTCACTGAGATAGCCCCCAAGTACCTATCTTGTGTTGAGCTTCGTCCTTCCCGAGTCTTTCCCCCTTACTCCACCCCTTGAATCTTGGGATGAGATTTTTTGTAGTGGAGGAGAATTGTGACGCTCGGATATTTAAGCTACAATAACCTTCTGCTAATGATGCCACGTCACCAAGATTACTGTTGTTAAACTCGCGTTGGTTTGAATCCGGTCCAAATTCAAATTTAAAATAAAGTCAAAAATAAAAGTTTTCAAATGTCAAAACTAGAATGTGCAAATTGTGGAAAATAATTCATAAATATCATTGGTGAAGAAACCAAATTCTTATAAAATGTTTAAGTGCTCAAAAATAAATAAAACAATGGCTTAAACAATTATATAAATGCCTTTTATAAATTCTTAGATGTTAAACTACTTTATTTGAGTACCAAACTTTTTATGGTAAAGGTAGAAATAGCAATACTAATTTAGAAACTACTTTTGTATTTTAACTAAACTAAAATATTGTGGGAATTAATTAAAATAGTAAAGGAATACAAATAAAAATAAAAGTAAAAACAAAAGAAACACCCCCGGGCCAAATGGCCCGGCTGGCCTCACTCGCCGAGCCAGGCCGGCCCACCTCGCCCTGGCTCCCTCGCTCCCCTGTTCACGAGAGGGCGTGCCCGCACCAATGCCCGCCACAGCACCGGCCATCGCCGTGGCGGCCATCTACCATCTCCCCAGGGCTATAAGGCGGCCCTGACGCCCCTCTCCCTGCCAAACCCTAGCCACTTCCCCCTTCCCCCTCGTGCCGTTTTTCTTCCTCCACGCGACAAGCCGAAGCTCCGTCGCCATGGCCGTCGCCAACCTTGCGCCCATCGTCATCCCCGCCACCTAGGACTGCACTAGGGGCTGCGACGACCTCATCCACGTCAACTGCAAGCTCAGTTCGAGATCATCGTCCCTCTGTGGATTGGATCGACCTCGTCTTCTTCCACGGGCGCCGCCAACGATCTTCTTCGGTCCCATCTGATCTGCTGCTACTAAGCCACCACCGGGTCCCCGTGTGCCTCCCTGGTGAGCACACACATCTCCTTCCTCTCCCCCTGGCCTCTTCGACGCGTAGGCCTTCCCCCACGCCTTTGTAGCCACTCTGCCGAGCCCAAGCAGCGCCACCATTCCCTGCACGCTCCCCCGCCTCTGCTCACGCATGCGCCCGCTCATTCCTCGCTGCTCCTACCGATACTCGCACCTCCGCCCGCGCGTGCCCGAGCAGACCCACGTGCGCCTTCTTTCTTCCCACGGTCGTCACGCCCGGACCATACCCTGCTCTCCTCGGCCACAGCCGCCGGCGTCCACCACCGCACGCCCACCCGCGCACTGCCGCGCCCACCTCACGCCGCGTTTGCGCTCCTGCGCGCCTCTGGGCCCCTCCCCACACCTCCACACACGCCCGCGTCCTCACCGCCATGGCCAACCACGGCCGTCCCCTGCTAGCGCTGCTCGCGCATTGCTTCACCGTTGCCTCTTGCTGGCTACTGCTGCCCGCCTCCGCCGACCGCTTGCCTCACCTGCACCTGCCGCGGAGCCCGCCACCACCGCTGTTGCCCCTCACCGCCCAATACAGCCACCGTGGCCCCTCCCACGTCTGGCAGCCGCTAACCAGGTGACGCGATGGCCCTCCTGCTCGCTTGCAGCCCGCTGTGCCCGCTCGCTGCCGTGGCCTACCTCGCCCCAGCCTTCCTCTCCTCGCTGCGCCGCGCCGCTCTCCCGCGCCACTGCGCTGCCTCCTTCCCGTGCGCGCTCCGTTGTGTCCC
>NC_057800.1:543426832-543479937 GCF_018294505.1 Triticum aestivum
TGGCCCGCGCGCCCCGCTCCCTTGTTGGTCGGCGGCCTCGCCCCCGCTGGCCTCGTCGAGGCCACGGCCTCGCCCGGGCGCCCGCCCGCCCGTTAACTCGCCCGACCCACTGGCCTTCTGCCACTCGCATACGGGCCCCACCAACCCCCTTTTCTTACAAAAAATTGTAATAAATAAATACAACTAATTAGTTAATTAATTAACTTTATTAAAATGGTTTATTAAACTAACTAATTAGTTAGCCTAACTAATCTAGTAATTAGTTAGGTGAGTCAATGACATGGGGCCCCACCCCTGTTGACTAGTCAAATGTTGACTAGTCAACTGAGACCCCTGGCCCACCTGTCAGCCACTGGGTGCACTTTTGTGTACCTTGTGCTAGGTGCCCCTAGTATTTTAACAATTATTTTTGAATTAAAATTTATTCTAGAAATGTTTAAAATCTTTGAAAAATCATAGAAATTAATCTGTATCTTGGATGAAAAAGTTTTATACATGAAACTTGCTCAGAACGACGAGACAAATCCGAATACGCAGTCCATTCGTTTGCCACACGTCCCTAGCATAGCAAACATCGAACCTTTCCCCTCCGGTTCGTCTGTCCAAAAATGCCTTGATACGTCTCCAACGTATCTATAATTTTTATTGTTCCTTTCTATTATATTATCTGTTTTGGATGTTAATGGGCTTATTTATACACTTTTATATTATTTTTTGGACTAACCTACTAATCCAAGGCCCAGTGCAAATTGTTGTTTTTTTGCCTATTTCAGTGTTTCGCAGAAAAGGAATATCAAACGGAATCCAAACGGAACGAAACCTTCGGGAGAGTTATTTTTGGAACAAACATGATCCAGAGGACTTGGAGCAGACGTCAAAAAAGAAACGAGGTGGCCACGAGGCAGGAGGGCGCGCCCCCACCCTCGTGGGCCCCTCACAGCTCCACCGACCTACTTCTTCCTCCTATATATATATATCCATATACACCGAAAACATCCAGGAGCACCACGAAAACCCTATTTCCACCGCCGCAACCTTCTGTACCCATGAGATCCCATCTTGGGGCCTTTTCCAGAGCTCCGCCGGAGGGGGAATCGATCATGGAGGGCTTCTACATCAACACCATAGCCTCTCCGATGATGTGTGAGTAGTTTACCACAGACTTTCGGGTCCATAGTTATTAGCTAGATGGCTTCTTCTCTCTCTTTGGATCTCAATACAATGTTCTCCTCGATCTTCTTGGAGATCTATTCGATGTAACTTTTTTTGCGGTGTGTTTGTCGAGATCCGATGAATTGTGGGTTTACGATTAAGTTTATCTATGAACAATATTCGAGTCTTCTCTGAGAGCTTTTATGTATGATTGGTTATCTTTGCAAGTCTCTTCGAATTATCAGTTTGGTTTGGCCTACTAGATTGATCTTTCTTGCAATGGGAGAAGTGCTTAGCTTTGGGTTCAATCTTACGGTGTCCTTTCCCAGTGACAGCAGGGGAAGCGAGGCACGTATTGTATTGTTGCCATCGAGGATAAAAAGATGGGGTTTATATCATATTGCTTGAGTTTATCCCTCTACATCATGTCATCTTGCCTAATGTGTTACTCTATTCTTATGAACTTAATACTCTAGATGCATGCTGGATAGCGGTCGATGTGTGGAGTAATAGTAGTAGATGCAGAATCGTTTCGGTCTACTTGTCGCGGACGTGATGCCTATATACATGATCATGCCTTGATATTCTCATAATTATGCACTTTTCTATCAATTGCTCGACAATAATTTGTTCACCCACCTTAATACTTATGCTATCTTGAGAGAAGCCACTAGTGAAACCTATGGCCCCGGGGTCTATCTTTTATCATATAATTTTCCCATATACTTTATTTTGCAATCTTTACTTTCAATCTATATCATAAAAATACCAAAAATATATCTTATTATTATTATCATCTCTATCAGATCTTACTCTCGTAAGTGACCATGAAGGGATTGACAACCCCTCTATCGCGTTGGTTGCGAGGTTCTTATTTGTTTGTGTAGGTACGAGGGACTTGCGTGTAATCTCCTACTGGATTGATACCTTGGTTCTAAAAAACTGAGCGAAATACTTATGCTACTTTGTTGCGTCACCCTTTCCACTTCAAGGGAAAACCGACGCAGTGCTCAAGAGGTAGCAAGAAGGATTTCTGGCGCCGTTGCCGGGGAGATCACTCACAAGTCAAGACATACCAAGTACCCATCACAAATTCTTATCCCTCGCATTACATTATTTGCCATTTACCTCTCATTTTCCTCTCCCCCACTTCACCCTTGCCGTTTTATTCGCCCTCTTTTTCCGCTCGCCTCTTTTTCATTCGCCTCTTTTTGTTTGCCTCTTGCTTGCTTGTGTGTTGGATTGTTTGTCACGATGGTTCAAGATAATACTAAATTGTGTGATTTTTCCAATACCAACAATAATGATTTTATTAGCACCCCGATTGCTCCTCTTACCGATGCTGAATCTTGTAAAATTGACACTGCTTTGTTGAATCTTGTCATGAAAGATCAGTTTTCTGGCCTTCCTAGTGAAGATGCCGCTACCCATCTAGACAACTTTGTTGATTTGTGTGATATGAAAAAGAAGAAAGATGTGGATAATGATATAGTTAAATTGAAGCTATTTCCATTTTCGCTTAGAGATCGTTCTAAAACTTGGTTTTTGTCTTTGCCTAAAAATACTATTGATTCTTGGAACAAGTGAAAAGATGCTTTTATCTCTTAAGTATTTTCCTCCCGCGAAGATCATCTCTCTTAGAAACGATATTATGAACTTTAAGCAACTAGATCATGAGCATGTTGCACAATTTTGGGAGAGGATGAAATTAATGATTTGTAATTGCCCTACACATGGTTTGAATTTATGGATGATCATACAATTTTTTTATGCTGGATTGAATTTTGCTTCTAGAAATCTTTTAGATTCGGCCGCAGGAGGCACTTTTATGGAAATCACTTTAGGATAAGCTACCAAACTCCTAGATAATATTATGGTTAATTATTCTCAATGGCACACCAAAAGATCTACTAGTAAAAAAGTTCATGCTATGGAAGAAATTAATGCTTGTAGTGGAAAGATGGATGAACTTATGAAATTGTTTGCTAATAAGAGTGTTTCTTCTGATCCTAATGATATGCCTTTGTCTACCTTGATTGAGAATAATAATGAATCTATGGATGTGAATTTTGTTGGTAGGAACACTTTTGGTAACAATGCGTATAGAGGAAACTTTAATCCTAGGCCGTATCCTAGTAATTCCTCTAATAATTATGGTAATTCCTACAAGAATTCTTATGGAAATTATAATAAGATGCCCTCTGATTTTGAATGTAGTATTAAAGAATTTATTAGTTCGCAAAAGAGTTTCAATGCTTTGATTGAAGAAAAATTGTCTAAGATTGATGAGTTGGCTAGGAACGTGGATAGAATTTCTCTTGATGTTGATTCTTTGAAACTTAGATCTATTCTACCTAAGCATTATATCAATGAGTCTCTAAAAGCCATGATAGTTTCCATTGATGAGTGCAAAGAAAGAACCGCTAGGATGCATGCTAAAAAAGATTGCTTCATAAAAGTGTGTTATTCTAGTTTTGATGATAATAAGGATGAAGATCTAAAAGTGATTGATGTGTCTCCTATTAAATCTTTGTTTTGAAATATGAATCTTGATAATGATGGGACTGGAGATGAGTCAACTTTAGTTAAAAGGCGTCCCAATGATTCAGAGTTTTTAGATCTTGATGCAAAAATTGGTAAAAGTGGGATTGGAGAGGTCAAAACTTTACGTAGCAATGAACCCACTATTTTGGATTTCAAGGAATTTAATTATGATAATTGCTCTTTGATAGATTGTATTTCCTTGTTTCAATCCGTGCTAAATTCTCCGCATGCTTATAGTCAAAATAAAGCTTTTACCAAACATACCGTTGATGCTTTAATGCAATCTTATGAAGAAAAGTTTGAATTAGAAGTTTCTATCCCTAGAAAACTTCATGATGAGTGGGAAACTACTACTAAAATTAAAATTAAAGATCATGAATGCTATGCTTTATGTGATTTGGGTGCTAGCGTTTCCACGATTCCAAAAACTTTGTGTGATGTGTTAGGTTTCCGTGAATTTGATGATTGTTCTTTAAATTTGCATCTTGCGGATTCCACTATTAAGAAACCTATGGGAAGTATTAATGATGTTCTTATTGTTGCAAATAGGAATTATGTGCCCGTAGATTACATTTTTCTTCATATTGATTGCAATCCTTCATGTCCCATTATTCTTGGTAGACCTTTCCTATGAAAGAAGGGAATATTGGATTACAATTTCCGTTAAGGAAAGGCATGGAAAACTTTCCTAGAAATAAAATTAAATTACCTTATGAGTCTATTATGAGAGCCTACAGATTGCATACCCAAGATGGCAATACCTAGATCTATTCTTGTTTTTATGCCTAGCTAGGGGCATACAAATTGCATACCAAACGATTGCATACCAAAGATGGCAATACCTAGATCTATTCTTGTTTTTATGCCTAGCTAGGGGCGTTAAACAATAGCACTTGTTGGGAGGCAACCCAATTTTATTTTTGTTTCTTGCTTTTTGGTTCTATTTAGTAATAAATAATTCATCTAGACTCTATTTAGATGTGTTTTTATGATTTTAATTAATGTTTTTGCCAAGTAGAACCTTTGGGAAGACTTGGGGGAAGTTTTAGCAATCTTGCTGTAAAAAAACAGAAACTTTAGCGCTCACGAGATTTGCTGCCATTTTTTTACTGGAGAGTGTGATTAGGTTGATTCTTATTGCAGATGATTAATAGACAAATTCCTCATGTCCAAAAATTACTACAGGATGTTCTGTTTTTGATAGATTCTGTTTTTGTGTGTTGTTTGCTTATTTTGATGAATCTATGGCTAGTATCGGAGTGTATGAACCATGGAGAAGTTGGAATATAGTAGGTTTAACACCAATATAAATAAATAATGAGTTCATTACAGTACCTTAAGTGGTGGTTTGTTTTCTTATACTAACGGAGCTCATGAGATTTTCTATTGAGATTTGTGTTGTGAAGTTTTCAAGTTTTGGGTAAAGATTTGATGGATTTTGGAATAAGGAGTGGCAAGAGACTAAGATTAGGGATGCACAAGGCACCCAAGGTAAAATTCAAGGACAACCAAAAGCCTAAGCTTGGGGATGCCCCGAAAGGCATCCCCTCTTTCATCTTCTTCCATCGGTAACTTTACTTGCCGCTATATTTTTATTCACCACGTGATATGTGTTTTGCTTGGAGCATCTTGTATGATTTGAGTCTTTGATTTTTAGTTTACCCCAATCATCCTTGCTGTACACACCTTTTGGGAGATACACACATGAATTGTAATTTATTAGAATACTCTATGTGCTTCACTTATATCTTTTGAGCTGGATAATTTTGCTCTAGTGCTTCACTTATATTTTTTGAGCATGGTGGTGGTTTTATTTTATAGAAATTATTGATCTCTCATGCTTCACTTATATTATTTTGAGAGTCCTTTAGAACAACATGGTAATTTGCTTTGGTTATAAAATTAGTCCTAATATGATAGGCATCCAGGATGGGTATAATAAAAACTATCATAAAAGTGCATTGAATACTATGAGAAGTTTGATACTTGATGACTGTTTTGAGATATAAAGATGGTGATATTAGAGTCATGCTAGTTGATTAGTTGTGAATTTGATAAATACTTGTGTTAAAGTTTGTGATTCCCGTAGCATGCACGTGTGGTGAACCATTATGTGATGAAGTCGGAGCATGATTTATTTATTGATTGTCTTCCTTATGAGTGGCGGTCAGGGACGAGCGATGGTCTTTTCCCACCAATCTATCCCCCTAGGAGCATGTGTGTAGTGCTTTGTTTCGATAACCAATAGATTTTTGCAATAAGTATATGAGTTCTTTATGACTAATGTTGAGTCCATGGATTATACGCACTCTCACCCTTCCACCATTACTAGCCTCTCTAGTATCGTGCAACTTTCGCCGATATCATAAACCCACCATATACTTTCCTCAAAATATCCACCATACCTACCTATTATGGCATTTCCATAGCCGTTATGAGATATATTGCCATGCAACTTACCACCATTCTGTTTATTATGACACGCTTCATCACTGTCATATTGCTTTGCATGGTCATGTAGTTGACATCGTATTTGTGGCAAAGCCACATTCATAATTATTTCATACATGTCACTCTTGATTCATTGCACATCCCGGTACACCGTCGGAGGCATTCACATAGAGTCATATTTTGTTTTAGTATCGAGTTGTAATTTTTGAGTTGTAAGTAAATAAAAGTGTGATGATCATCATTATTAGAGCATTGTCCCGGGTGAGGAAAGGATGATGGAGACTATGATTCCCCCACAAGTCGCGATGAGACTCCAGACGAAAAAAGAAAAGGAAAAAAGAGGCCATTAAAAAAAGGAGAAAAAGCCTAAATAAAAAAAAGGAAGAAAAAGAGAGAAGGGACAATGTTACTATCCTTTTACCATACTTGTGCTTCCAAGTAGCACCATGATCTTCATGATAAGAGAGTCTCCTATGTTGTCACTTTCATATACTAGTGGGAATTTTACATTATAGAACTTGGCTTGTATATTCCAATGATGAGCTTCCTCAAAATGCCCGAGGTCTTCGTGAGCAAGCAAGTTGGATGCACACCCACTTAGTTTCTTTTGTTGAGCTTTCATACACTTATAGCTCCAGTGCATCCGTTGCATGGCAATCCCTACTCACTCACATTGATATCTATTGACGGGCATCTCCATAGCCTTTTGATACGCCTAGTTGATGTGAGACTGTCTTTTTTGTCTTCTCCACAACCACCACTCTATTCCACATATAGTGCTATGTCCATGGCTCACGCTCATATATCACGTGAAGATTGAAAAAGTTTGAGAACGTCAAAAGCATGAAACAATTGCTTGGCTTGTCATCGGGGTTGTGCATGATTTAAATACTTTGTGTGATGAAGGTAGAGCATAGCCAGACTATATGATTTTGTAGGGATAACTTTCTTTGGCCATGTTATTTTGAGAAGACATGATTGCTTTGTTAGTATGCTTGAAGTATTATTATTTTTATGTCAATATTAAACTTTTGTCTTGAATCTTTCGGAGCTAAACATTCATGCCACAATAAAGAAAAATTACATTGAGAATTATGCTAGGTAGCATTCCATATCAAAAATTCTGCTTTTATCATTTACCTACTCGAGGACGAGCATGAATTAAGCTTGGGGATGTTTGATACGTCTCCAACGTATCTATAATTTTTGATTGTCCCATGCTATTATATTATCTGTTTTGGATGTTAATGGGCTTATTTATACACTTTTATATTATTTTTGGGACTAACCTACTAACCCAAGGCCCAGTGCAAATTGATGTTTTTTGCCCATTTCAGTGTTTCATAGAAAAGGAATATCAGACAGAATCCAAATGGAATGAAACCTTCGGGAGAGTTATTTTGGAACAAACATGATCCAGGTGACTTGGAGCAGACGTCAAGAAAGAAACGAGGTGGCCACGAGGCAGGAGGGCGCGCCCCCCACCCTCATGGGCCCCTCGCAGCTCCACCGACCTACTTCTTCCTCCTATATATACCCATATACCCCGAAAACATCCAGGAGCACCACGAAACCCTATTTCCACCGCCGCAACCTTCTGTACCCGTGAGATCCCATCTTGGGGCCTTTTCCGGAGCTCCGTCGGAGGGGGAATCAATCACGGAGGGCTTCTACATCAACACCATAGCCTCTCCAATGATGTGTGAGTAGTTTACCACAGACCTTTGGGTCCATAGTTATTAGCTATATGGCTTCTTCTCTCTCTTTGGATCTCAATACAATGTTCTCCTCGATCTTCTTGGAGATCTATTTGATGTAACTCTTTTTGCGGTGTGTTTGTCGAGATCCGATGAATTGTGGATTTATGATCAAGTTTATCTATGAACAATATTTGATTCTTCTCTGATATCTTTTATGTATGATTGATTATCTTTGCAAGTCTCTTCGAATTATCAGTTTGGTTTGGCCTACTAGATTGATCTTTCTTGCAATGGGATAAGTGCTTAGCTTTGGGTTCAATCTTGCGGTGTCCTTTCCCAGTGACAGCAGGGCAGCAAGGCACATATTGTATTGTTGCCATCGAGGATAAAAAGATGGAGTTTATATCACATTGCTTGAGTTTATCCCTCTACATCATGTCATCTTGCCTAATGCGTTACTCTATTCTTATGAACTTAATATCTAGATGCATGCTGGATAGCGGTCGATGTGTGGAGTAATAGTAGTAGATGCAGAATCGTTTCGGTCTAATTGTCGCGGGCGTGATGCCTATATACATGATCATGCCTAGATATTCTCATAATTATGCACTTTTCTATCAATTGCTCGACAGTAATTTGTTCACCCACCGTAATACTTATGCTATCTTGAGAGAAGCCACTAGTGAAACCTATGGCCCCTGGGTCTATCTTTTATCATATAAGTTTCCCATCTACTTTATTTTGCAATCTTTACTTTCAATCTATATCATAAAAATACCAAAAAAATTATCTTATTATTATTATCTACTCCAAGCTGAGCACGCTTAACTTTGGAGTTCTGTTTGAATGGGCTCCCGGAAAAGAGGAATTCCTTATTGATATGAGTAGTCTATCATCTCTAATAAGCCAGGCTATCACATACACCCCACTCAGAGGAACCGACGTCCTCATCGGTCCACAGGAATGTTCCCTCTTGGCACATACGTCTGTGCATCTAGTCCGGTACATGTGCCATGCCGTGTGCCACGACGGGTCACAAACGTCATGAACAACATGACCGTGCACCTGTCCGCAACCATCCGTGTAACCGCGAGGGTCGGCTCTGATACCAACTTGTAACGCCCCGGACACACCTGTCGGTGGTCGTTACTCCTGGCGGGATCTAGACTGGCCCCACAGATCAATACTAGTCTTTTCTGCGCACTTTGTCCTCACTCGTGCGCACCCGGGAGCAAATTCCCGGTCGGTCACCCATCCTGACACTACTCCAAGCTGAGCACGCTTAACTTTGGAGTTCTGTTCGAATGGGCTCCCGGAAAAGAGGAATTCCTTATTGATATGAGTAGTCTATCATCCCTAATAAGCCAGGCTATCACATATTATCTCTATCATATCTCACTCTCGTAAGTGACCGTGAAGGGATTGACAACCCCTTTATCGCGTTGGTTGCGAGGTTCTTATTTGTTTGTGTAGGTACGAGGGACTTGCGTGTAGTCTCCTACTGGATTGATACCTTGGTTCTTAAAAACTGAGGGAAATACTTATGCTACTTTGCTGCATCACCCTTTCCTCTTCAAGGGAAAACCAACGCAGTGCTCAAGAGGTAGCATGCCTAACCACAGGAAAACTTTCCCGGATGTTATCCCCTTCGCTGGTATCATGTATGACCGCGTTAAAACACCCCTAGCCCCGCGTGTTACCCCATCATGCATCTGTGTTGCACTTGTCTGCATTATATTTACTGTTTCTTCCCCCTCTTCTCTCCGGTAGACCCCGAGATCGCTGCTGATGCCACTTTGATTGACTACGTCGACGACGACCCTTCTTCCCTTTCAGCGGAGCTTCCAGGCAAGCCCCCCTTTGATCATCCCGATATCGCGCATTCCATTCTCTCATGCTTGCATCAGATTTTGCTACTGTAATTGATTTCTTCTATTCTGCTGCATAGCCTGCTTTTGTACATGTTGTTGTACCTTACCTGCTTGTCCTAAATTGCTCAGTATAGGTTGGTTAGTGATCCATCAGTGACCCCCACCTTGTCCTTGTTGCCTCTGCTTCATCATCGATGACTTAATCAACGACCAGAGCCTGACACCTCACATCACATCACACCCCCTTTGTTGCTCGACTCTGCAGAGCTACTATCGAGTGCCGAGGGTGATCCCTCGTAACGCACTCCTGGTGATGACTCTGTAGTGTAGATATTTGATCATGGTCATCGAGGGTGATTCCTCCTTTACCACTCCCGATACGACTCTGTCGTGCAACCCCTCAAGTGTGAAGCTCGAGGGTGGTTCCTCTTACGTTCACCTTGACGATTACATTGAGTGGAATCCACCGAGGGTGATTCCTCAAGTTTTCCCCTTGATGTTTGGACACACGGTTACCTTGACTTTACTTGAGACCTTTGTGAAAGTCGGGCGGACCTGGAGAGCACCCGCAAGATAATTAGGTGGCACGGTCGGGCATTCTGGGCCCTTGCCATAACTCCACGAGATGGGGCGACGGGGTCACATTGATCGTGAGTCTCTGCTCGTCTCCACAAGCTAATAATACACTATGGTTTGGGTATTTGTTATGAGTTGGCCTTTGGCCTTTACGCATTAACCACCACGCGAGAATAGTTATGGGCCTCGATAATGTAGTATCAGCCGAAGCTTTGTCAGACGTCTAGTTCAGCCTTGCAGCACGGCTGGGCCGGCACCCCGGAGGTGTGCCTTGGTCCGCCCTGCAGGCAACGACCCAGAGTGCAATGGGCGATGGGACCAGACCCCGAAGTGCTTAGGATGTAGACCGACGGGGACCTCTCTGCTGAGCCTAGGTAGGGCTACGACGTGTTGATCTTCCGAGGTTAGGCATTGACCTGGAAAAGTGTGTCTGGCCAGAGTAATCAAGCGTGTTGGAAAACATGGTGCACCCCTGCAGGGAAGATTATCTATTAATAGCCGTGTCCATAGTAACGAACATTCAGACTTATATCCTGATCTAATACAACTAGAAATGGATACTTGAGATATGTTGGCTCTGAGATTGCTTTCTCGCAAGGAGTCGAGGAAGGATCTCTGGGCGTTAATGCTACAACATGTTTGTTAAATATAAACTGCTTTTCTTTACTTTTCTACATGCTGCAAGATGCTTGGAGTTGCTTGAAGATGCTAGTCTTGGATAGGCTAGGCCTTCCCCTCTATTCTGGCATTCTGCAGTTCAGTCCACAGATACAACCCTTCCATTTGATACCAATGCATACTTAGTATAGACTGATGCTTGCGAGTACTTTGGATGAGTACTCACGGTTGCTTTGCTCCCCCTTTCCCCCCTTCTTTCTTCTTTTCGGTTATTGCAACCAGTTGGTGGATGCCAGGAGCAAGATGCCACCCCAGCCGACTACTACTAGTACTACTACTACTACTACCCGGAGGGTCCCTACTATGTGGAGACCGCCGCCGACCAGGAGTAGTTAGGAGGTCCTAGGCAGGAGGCCTTGCCTCTTTGATCGTTGTTGTTTTGTGCTTGCCTTCTTAAGGCGGTCTTGTTTAACTTATGTCTATACTTAGATATTGTTGCTTTTGCTAACTCTTGTGTATCGAGCTATGTATTCGAGCCCTCGAGGCCCCTGGCTTGTAATATAAAGCTTGTATTATTTCAATTTGTGTCTATAGTTGTGTTGTGATATCTTCCCGTGAGTCCCTGATCTTGATCGTACACATTTGTGTGTATGATTAGTGTACGATTGAATCGGGGGCGTCTCAAGAGGCTATGTTGGTTTTGATTCAACTACATGCATGAACATGTGACAAGTCAAGCCACTCGAACATTCAGAGGAGGATACCATATCGTCATACTACATCAAAATCATTTTAACATAATGTAGACATCCAAGATAAATCATTATCCACTCCTAGCTACTTAAGCATGGAATGAGAAACTATAATCTCTAATGGTCATTGCAAACATGTTTGATCATAATAGGTTGAATCATGGATACTAGGTTAAGCATATTTACAAAAACAGAACAAGTTCAGTTCATACTCGTTTCTCTCTGCCATAGCCGGTTCATCAAATATCGTCATTATTGCCTTTCACTTGCACGACCGAATGATATGAAAATTATAATAGTGCAAGAGTGTCGTGGACTAAGCTGGAATCTACAAACATTTTATTCAAAAGGATAAGACAAGGTAATATGGGCTCTTTGTTAGATCAACAATAATGCATATGAGAGCTACTCAACATTTTCATTGTGGTCTTCTCCTCAGTATGACTCAATAAAAAGAAAAGGAATTCAGGCAAACACACTGAAATATTTTTGGAGTTTTTAGTTTTTTTCTTCTGAATGAAAGCAATTAAAAAAAAGGAAAAAATGAAAACAATAAAAACTATTTATACGGGAGAGCTCCCAACAAGCAAAAGAAGAATAAGGAAATCTTTTTGGGTTTTCTTTTCAATTCTACAACTAACTAAGCTAGAAAGAAGAGCTAAAAAGAAGCATGAAATACTTTTGTATTTTCCCAAAGTTTTTCAAACACACGAGAAGAAAACGGGAAAATAAATCTAGCATGGATAATACAATGAAAAAGTGTGGACACCGACAACTGGAATGAGATGCGTGAACAATGAATGTAATGTCGGTGGAAATACGTACTCCCCCAAGCTTAGTCTTTTGGCCTAGCTTGTTAATCACCATCAGTAGCCTGCATAGTAGTCAGAGTGATAGCTCACGGAGGCTCTAGGTGCAGCCACCTCAGCCCGGCGAGCAGCGACAACCTCCGCGTTATGCGCTCGGGCCTCGCTCTCAAGAACATAAATATCTTCCCTTGCCGTGAACATCAAAAAGAGCAGGTGCAGGCAAAAAGGTGTCCACAACGGACTTTTTATTAAACAACAGGTTATATGTATAATTATGGGCTTCACCACTAAGGAACTTATTGCGTTTTATGGCATCAAAGTCTAAGTTCTGCGTGGGTAGGATAGGGTCATAAGGCCAAGGGGAAACACCCAGCTCCCTGTTGGGGAACGTAGCATGCAATTTCAAAAAAATTCCTACGCTCACGCAAAATCTATCTAGGAGATGCATAGCAATGAGGGGGAGAGTGTGTCCATGTACCCTCGTAGACCGAAAGCGGAAGTGTTTGACAACGCAGTTGATGTAGTCGAATTTCTTCTCGTTCCAACCGATCAAGTACCGAATGTACGACACCTCCGAGTTCTGCACATGTTCAGCTCGATGACGTCCCTTGAACTCTTGATCCAGTAAAGTGTCGAGGTAGGGTTCCGTCAGCATGATGGCGTGGTGACGGTGATGATGAAGTGATCTGCGCAGGGCTTCGCCTAAGCACTATATACGTGAATATGACAGGAGGCATAACTGTGGAGGGGGGCGCCGCACACGGCTAACGATGTTTGTTGTGTGTTCTAGGCGCCCCTCCCCATATATATATAGGTGGGAGGGGGAGGCTGACAGCCATGGGGCACCCCAAATAGGAGGAATCCTATTTGGGGGCCTTCTCCAATTCGGCCCCCCTTTCCTTTTCTTCGAAGGAGGGAAGGAAAGAGGGGAGAGGGAAAGGAAGGGGGGATCCTATTCCCTCTATTTCCTTTCCTCCTCCCCTTTTCTTTCTCCACTTAGGCCGGCTCATATGGGGGCGCATCATCCCACTAGGGGCTGTTCTGTCCCGCCCTAGGCCCAATAAGGCCCATATCTTTGCCGGGGGGTGCCCGGAACCCTTTCCGGTGACCCAATACGTACCCGGTACCCCTGTAATACTTCCTGTGTCCAAGTACTATCGTCCTATGTATGAATCTTTACCTCTCGACCATTTCGGGACTCCTCGTCATGTCTGTGATCTCATCCGGGACTCCAAACAATATTCGATCACCAAATCACATAACTCATATAATACAAATCGTCATCGAACATTAAACGTGCGGACCCTACGGGTTCGAGAACTATGTAGACATGACCGAGACACCTCTCCAGTCAATAACCAATAGCGGAACCAGGATGATCATATTGGTTCCCACATATTCTACGAAGATCTTTATCGGTCGAACCGTTATGACAACATACATTATTCCCTTTGTCATCGATATGTTACTTGCCCGAGATTCGATCGTCGGTATCTCCATACCTAGTTCAATCTCGTTACCGGCAAGTCTCTTACTTGTTCCGTAATGCATCCTGTAACTAACTCATTAGTCACGTTGCTTGCAAGGCTTATTATGATGTGCATTACCGAGAGAGCCCAGAGATACCTCTCCGATACTCAGAGTGACAAATTCTAATCTCGACCTATGCCAACCCAACAAACACCTTCGGAGATACCTGTAGAGCATCTTTATAATCATCCAGTTACGTTGTGACGTTTGATAGCACATAAGGTATTCCTCTGGTATCTGGGAGTTGCATAATCTTATAGTCAAAGGAATATGTATACATCATGAAGAAAGCAATAGCAATAAAACTTAACGATTATTATGCTAAGCTAACGGATGGATCTTGTCCATCACATTATTCTCCTAATGATGTGATCCCGTTAATCGAATGACAACACATGTCTATGGTTAGGAAACTTAACCATCTCTAATCAACGAGCTAGTCTAGTAGAGGCTTACTAGAGACACGGTGTTTTGTCTATGTATCCACACATGTACCAAGTTTCCAGTTAATACAATTCTAGTATGAATAATAAACATTTATCATGATATAAGGAAATATAAATAACAACTTTATTATTGCCTCTAGGGCATATTTCCTTCACTCCCTAGCCAAAACGAGTGGCTCAAATTCCACCATAAAATATCCACTACCAGCGTTGTGTTGCAACCTGCATGCAACAATCGCTCCAAGGTTATAACATTTGTCACCCGTGAGAGCGGTGCGTATGAGGTTCAAGTTAGGAGAACAAAGTATACTACAATCTTGTTTGCTTACGGTGCATTTTTTTCATTAAATAGTGCAAAGTATTGAATTGAGGGAAAATGAATACTCTTTATTCTACCTTGCGCCACTCCTCTAGTCGCACCATAGCAAAGGCTAGTCAAGAATATCTTATTATCAGATCTTGGTGGTTCGTCCAATGAACACCAAAATGGAATTTTGTAGTAGTTAGAAAATGTCTATAAGGGTAAAGTAAATGGATTGTCATACAGTTTAAATGACACTCTAGACTCACGAGGATGGAATTTAAATTATTTAGTAAACGACTATGTGAAATATTCCCCATGAGGATGGAGCATTGTGCCCACCTGGTGCACCCCCTCTGATGTTATTTGCATCAAAAATTCAGAAATATTCAGAAAAAATCATATTAAAATTTGAGAGCATTTTGAGAACTTTTATTTTTGGCTACATATCAAGAGAGTTAGATAGAGGGGATGAACTATTTCAATTTTTTTCGAAGGTACATAATTTAGCTTTATAGAAGAAGATAAATAAGACATACAACAATGTCAACAGCTCGCTACGAACAACGAAGGCGACCAACTCCACACCCGGTTCATACAAGGATAACCAAACACAACCACAACAACTACGACACAAAAAGCCTACCCAACACTGAGCCCTTCGTTGCGTCTCGGCCGACACTGAAGACCTCCGAAGAACAACAACTCCAGCTTCCCTGGATTAGCCAGCGACGACCGTACATGGCGTCGGAGGAGAAAGATCTGGGCAGCGGTAAACATCGGAGGAGCACATCACGGGACCTCGAGTCTCCCAGCACAATGCTTCCAACAGAGTAACAACCTTAAGGACGTTGCCATCATGCTGATCCTACGAATCAAGGCTTTCGCCCCGAAGACAGCTGCCAATACGAGGTCGCGAGGAAGATGGTGTTGCACTCGGCGAAGCCTCTAGGAAGGTGAATGACACCCGCAGATGCCATCAACACCGGTCCGGCCACAACCGAACATGATTTTCATCCGTAGCACTGCACATCTCCACGTCTCCAAGATCCAAGCCAGTCCCGAACAGATGTCGCACACCGCCGTCACTGCAACACCTTGCCATCGAAGCCCCCTCACTGCCGAGGGAACACACCCAAAGCCATCACCTTTAACATCGACTAGGAGCCGCATCAACCACCGAGCGGTGCAAAGCTAGCTCCGCCACGGTGGCCTTCACCTGCGCTAGGGGTCTGCCACCAGAATGGAACCAACCCGCACCTCCGACTGCACTCCGGCACCCACACCGCCGAGGCATCACCGCACGCCTCACACGGCAGCAGCGGGCGTTCGGCTGCCCGCCAAGACCCTACCTAGCAAGGCCTCGCACCGCCGCCGCCGCCATGCCTGCGCTTGCACCGCCGCCACCGCCAGTGGCAGTGCACCACCTACCCCCTCCATCCTGCTATGCTCCACACAACGATCCAGAGACAACCGCCGCACTCCCTGCCGTGAGCACCCCAAGGGCGCGCCGAAGAAGCACCAGATCCGGGCCGAGATCCCCAGATCCGCGCTCCGGGCGCCGCCAGCCAGCACCACCGACCCACCGCTAGCCTTCCACTGCCGGGAGCGAGTCACCGCGGCACCACCAGCCCCTGCTCCGCCAGCTCCCGGAGGAAAGCGCCTCACCACCGTCCCGCCGGCCCGCGCCAGGCCACTCCTCTCCCGAGCAGCGCCCGACACCAACACCTCCGAGCACCGCCGACCGTGGGCGCCAGATCCGGCCGGACCATGCCAGGCCGCGCCATCCCAAGGCAGCGCCCCGCACCATCCAACACCGCCGGCCCACACCGACACATGCCTAACGCGCGGCGCCGCCGAGTCGCCTGACACCAAGAGGAAGGGCGTCCCGCGTCGCCTGCGTGCCTCGAGGGAAAGGGGTAACCCCGCCGCCGCCGACGCGCGCACGGGCTTTGCTCGGCGGCGTCTCTGGCGGCGGCGAGGGAGGGAAGGGAGTGGGTGGGGGTGGCGGCGTTACTGTTTAGGGTTTCCGCCCGGGCCGCTCGCGGGAGCGGCACAGGGGACATTACCCGGTATATTTTTACCACGGAAGCATTCTCGCCCTTGTTGCTAACTATATTTCAGTTTTGCTAAAGCACATCTAGATGTGTTATAAGTATTGCACATCTAATTTCTATATCATTGATTTTATGCGGAGATTCACGTGGGAATTTGCAACGTTGGAAGGTGGGCCCTGGCGCCGTCACCGCCTGACCATCGTCTTCTAGTTGAACTCCCAAATTCCTAGATTTGCAATATTTCGCCTTCGTCCTCCCCGCGCCCTAGCCTTCGATCCACCCCCAAATTCGACCCTTCCTTCCGCTCCCTCCTCATCGCCATGGCGTCAGATACCGAGGGCATAGCCGCGCTGTTCTCCATGTACAACGATGACGACGAAGAGGACGCCGACGAGCCCGGACCTCCTTCCCCGCCGCCGCCCGCTGCGGCAACCTCCCCCTCCACGTCACCTCGAACCGGAGGTGAGAGCTCCAACCCTAACTCGAACCCCAACCCTTCGCCGGAGCACTCGCCGCCTCCCCTCCCCGAGGAGCAGGCCAGCCGCAAACCCCTAGCGAGCCCCCAGGTCTCGCCGGCGCTTCCGCCGCTGCCCTCGCGCCGTTCGCCCCTACCTTTCGCGGTTTCGTCCCCCTCCCCATCTCGTCCCCCGCTGTCCGCCCCGCCGCCCGATCTACCGCGCCCGCCACGGCGCGGGTCGCTTGCTATAGTGGACTACGCGCATGACGAGATGGCAATGTCGCCTGACCAGGAGGTAGAGCTTGGGGAGCATGTCATTAGTAATCCTTTGCTGTATTCTATTGCTTTTCTAAATTAACGATGACGTTGTTACTTGCGGTTTGGTTGCAGGACGGGGAGATCATGAGTGGCATAGGCGGCTTGGGCTTGGATGCTCAGGATGCTGAGGGTAAGCATGCTGTATAATTGTTACTCTGTGCTATGTTCGGTATGCAATCCTACACTCCAGTGCAAATTAATGTGTCTGGTTAGTTTGATGAATTGGTGACACATAGAGTTTTACTTGTTCAATGTTGCCGATTGCTATGTGTGTTGGTGCTTGTGGTTACCTCAAGTGTACATCTTATGCTATCAGAAAAACACGAATTAGAGATATGGTGAAATGTACCAGTAATGTCAGATGGATAAGGCACACTAGAAAACATGAAGCACTACTAGCTGTGGTTAGAAATCTGAATGGAGTATTATCATTTATTCATAAGACAGTAAGATGGAAATCTCTTCCTTTAGTGATGAGTAAATTAAAATAAAAAACTGTAACATTTGATTATGTTATATTTGCTTAATTTGTTCGCTGAAGAGTCATGTTAGTACACAGCCTTTTGTGTTTTGAATGTGTAATTTCTTTCTGGGTTAGACTCTTAGATGACACACATGTGATCCAGATATCAAATACACTTTATAATATTTGTGGCAAAAGTCCATAAAAGCTACTGATATCTGATGAGCTATCTGCTTCAGATTTGTACCTGATATCTCATTTCATTGCTAATATTTATAATACATGGTTTCTTTTGTAATGCTCTAGTACAACTGCATATTGCATGCATGGAAATAACTCAAACATAGAAACAAGTATTTAAATCATCTAACAGTAGTCTAATCACTGAAACTGCAAGATAACGTTAACTTGTGTCAAAATGAGATGAAATAGGTGACGTGCGACATAGATTATTCTCTAAACCGTGTAGATTTTTTTCTTGTGCCAAAATGTTTGACTTGGGAAGTTCTGAAAGTGGTTAATATTTCTATTATTCTATATACAGAATATTTGTTGACAAGTATGACCTGAAGAAGAGCAAAGACATAGCTGGAACCATGAAAATAGAGAATGCTACAAATATTCTTATTTCCATGTGTTAGCATTTGATTTTTTGGCTACTAATAACCTCGGCAACAGATTTGTAGATTCTTTAATCTTGTCCAGAGTACATTTGCTTGCTAACTCAAACTTGGAACACTTTGGGTTTGTTTGGATTGGGACCAAATAGTACCTTATTACCATTTTTTTTTGGCCATGACTAAAATATTGGTCTTTATCTGGATGAGTGCCAACTTTTTGGCATGCCAATGCTCCTTTCCCATCTCTAGTTCATTTTTTTAGCCAATGTTGGCCAATTTATGGGCAATCAAAACATGAACTAAAATTGTGGCTAGTCAATCTTCTGGTAGGGCAACCTTGGGCAACAACCAAATACACCCTTTGAGCCCTTGACCGCAGACTGCATCAGAGGTGTCACAATTTTTTTGTAAGGGACTTCATTTTTAATCGATATACTCCTTTGATAATTTGTTATTTGTGATCACCAGTTAATACCAACAGATATGCAGTAAACAAATGGGAATTCTTGATATTATGTTGGATTTCAATTCTGGTGTTGCTTGACGTACATATTTCTGTCATGTGTAGAAGTGTTTTAAGTTGAAGGTATTGTTCGCCTTTTGTGCAAAATCAAATCATAACAGCCGCTACACTTCTTTTCATGTGCACTAAATTGTACTCCGTTTCTTTTTAGTCCGCATATAAGGTTTGGTCAAAGTCAAGCTTTGTAGGGTTTGACTAACTTTATATTAAAAAAATATAAACATTCACCATATGAAATCAATATTATCAGATGCACCATGAAACGTATGTTCATACTATATAGTTTTAGTATTGTAGATGTTCATATTTTTTTAATATAAATTTGGTCAAACTTTGTGTAGTTTGACTTTGACCAAATCTTATATGCGGAGTAAAAAGAAACGGAGGGAGTATGCATTCTATTTTATTTTTATTGTTGGAACACTTGGCGTACATATTTCTGCCATCTATAGAAGTGTTTTCAGTTTAGTTACTGGCTGTCTTCACCTTTTTGTGGAGTCATTACAACATCTACACTTTCGATTTTATATCCAGTCTGCTTTATATTTCTATCCTATCTTGTAGGGATTCTTGAAGAAAGAGTTCTCTCAGGCACTGTTCATATTCTCACCCCAAAAGTCCTATCAGAAACTTCTCGGCATTTGGATGCACCTGAGCAGAACCAAATGAGGGCAGATGTTCCAGTGGATGTAACGGGAACAGAAGCTGAAGATGCTAGGGTGGAGGAAGCTTCTGATATTTCTACCAATGTTCAGAATGATGATCCATTGAGCCGTTTCCTTCCTCCGCCTGTGACTACAAAATGTTCTACAGCATTACAGGTTATCTTTCGAGCAAATTATTATTCCCACACTATTTTCAGCATAAAAAAATTCATCATATTTCTCATGTAGAACATACAGCTCCCTTCTGGCAATGTCATTATTTGTTTAATCTGAAATGGTGAAAATATTCTGTTGGCAACTGTTTCATATATTTCCACACCACTTCCTGCAATACGATATTTCTGAGATACCTTTTTTTTGTACTTTCCGTTTCTTTTCTCTAATGCATAAATAGATCTCCAAATTGTTCAGGCAGCCTATTTGTGATTATGGTTTCTTAAACTTTTGATTATTTCTTGTACACTCATGTGGGTCTTTTTTCATGTTAACTTAAACTTATCGTTGTATGACGGCTTTCCATGTGATACCCATACCACTTGGAATGCATGTCTACATCCTTCACACTTGTTCTTGTTTTTACATGAAAATATGGCTGTAGTTACTCATGTTCCACTGTTTTCCTGCAGCAAAGGATAAACAAGTTCCTTGGATACAAAAGGTCTGGAAAGAGCTTTAATGCTGAAGTGCGTAACAGAAAGGACTACAGAAATCCTGACTTTTTGCAGCATGCTGTGCGGTACCAAGAAATTGATCAGATAGGGACCTGCTTCAGTAAAGATGTTTTCAATCCATATGGGTACGATAAAAGTGACTACTACGATGAGATAGGTATGCTATAGTCATGTTTGATCCAATATGCCATTCTTTTGGGCCACACCTTCCTTTTTGAAAGATAATTGAACATCTGAGTGTAGCTTCCATGTTCATGTATAATACCAGTACCTATTTAGTCATGCAATTGTAGTTGAAATCAATAGAAGTTCCACTATGGCGGCCATCTGGGATGTGATTGCAAAGGAACATGCACACTGCTTTTAATTTTTGAGTGTGTGCACTTGCTTGTAAGGCATATCGAATCCCATGACCCTCCAGGTTGCCTCAAACTTTTAAGTATGCCGGGCTTGATTAGCTATTGAAGATCAAAGAAGTTGTGGACAATCATGAAACTGTCTGGAGAGTGTTGTTTTATGTTATAATAAAATATAGAAAACCCCATGTACTTGTCGCATAAGCAATACAAAGCCACTGCTTCTTTTTTTGGGCTTGTACCTGGACCCTGGTAACAAACTACTACATGTTCTAACAATATTCACCTAGAACAGGGCCCTTGTTCTCCTGTTAATCATCATAAGTTCACACTAGAAACTAGATCAAACCCTGTATTACTAAATAACAATCAGCTATTAATTAAAACAAGGAAGATGAATCATGGCATTTGATCAATCACCACCCAAACTCCTGCTTATAAGTCCAAAACACACCACATGCAGTCTATACTGAGCTCAAGAACTCCGCAGCTTGACCACACCAACTCGTTGCCCTTCAGTGGTGATTGCAGTGGTGCCCATCTGGTCTGTGCACCACTTTATGATCAATACCGCCTTCCCATGTCATACTTCCCTTCCCTAACCTACCCTGCACCTCGTCCAACCACCCTCTTTGAGCCATTTCCACCATGACCTTCCTCTCCAACCATACCTACGTCTACCTCATTCATCTAAGCATCTTCTTGGAACCACCTCCTTTTGTCCAGCCACCCTCATGATTGCTGCCTTTGTCAAGCGCTGACAGTTAGGTCCACCGCCAGTGCCACCTTAAGCGCCATGCGTTTACACTCCATCTGTTCTTGCTGAGCGCAGACACCCATCCATGTGACGCCAGCAATGAGTAAGGGTAACCTCAGTCAGCTATTTGATTGGGAGCAATTCAGCAGAGAAGGGTGTGTCTGGATGTACTCTGAGAGCATGCCCCTGCACCATGCACGTGATAGGTGCTGTTAACCTTCATCGCATGTTCGGTATGCCATTGCGGACGGTACAATCCGCTCCAGTGCTGCACAAGAAATGCTATGGAAGGCTGGTGAGCCACCGGACATGGTGTTGACAAGCCGGTTGCCCAAGGCTGAGGGGGTCAGGTTCTATGGAACCGTATTTTGAAAATTTCAGACCGAACCCCAAAACCATGGCCGTATCTCTTCTTTGCTATGCCCATCCATCAATGTCTCAAATTCAAATCCTGCAACACTCCCATGGTTGTTTTAGTTGCTTCGCCGCATCCCTGCCTGCAAGGCTGCAAGTGCCCCCCTTCCATTTCACTCTCTTTTTTCTCGCTAGACCCATGCAACGGTCAAATTGCACATAAGCTTGTCCATATATCTCCCATGCTGTTTGGCTAACTCAGCTTTTTGGTGGTTCCGTACCAACGCACGGGCGCTGAGCTAGCCAGGGAAAAAGAACCAGCTGGTTATACAGGTCCCGGTTTGTTTAGATGTTCCTGGTGTTTATTTAGACATTCCTGGTGAAAGTGCTGCAGCGCAGCATACAAACTCAGAAGAGGCTGTCATGGCAGGTTACGAGTAGGCCAGGATCAAGCCGATTCAAGTTATGGTAGGCTTGAGAGGAGATTAGAAGTAACTCGTTGGAAAGAGTCCAAGCTGTCCTTTCCTTGAGTTTGAAGACAATGCCAGTCGGCCTCGTAGGTTACGAGTAGGCCAGGATCAAGCCGATTCAAGTTATGGTAGGCTTGAGAGGAGATTAGAAGTAACTCGTTGGAAAGAGTCCAAGCTGTCCTTTCCTTGAGTTTGAAGACAATGCCAGTCGGCCTCGTATCTTTTGTTTCTCAAGCAATAAGAGATCCCTCTTCCCGGATGCTGCCCTCGACCTTCTGAACTCTTGTACCTTTTCCCGCTGTACCCGTCCTTCTGAACTCTCATACCTTTCCCTCCTCTTCCAGATGGGTTATACACCTAGTGCTAAGTCCTTAAGTGCATATTCTAGTCGTAACACCAGGTGTTCTACTACGGCTAATCCATGCTTGTTCTTCATTTGTTTTCTGTCTGTATTCTTTTCTAACATTTTATTTAGTTTCAGATTTATCTCAATTTTTTTTACCAAACATCTCCCACTCACCACCTTCTATCCTGGTTGTTGGTGAACTATCCTTACAACCCGTGTGTGCGCATTTGTTGACAGTGAATCTTTCAGTTCTTTATGCTTTGGTCTTATCTAAGGAAGTATAGTCCAATCACGATCTTGTATCTGCCGCCAATTTGTCTACAGAAGCTGATATGAAGCGTGAACTTGAGAGGAAGGAACAGGAGAAGAAAAGAAATCCAAGAATTGATTTTACTAGTTCTGGAGTACAACCTCCAATCAATCCATCAATAGCGAAGATTTCAGGTACATTTGCATTTTTTCTTGCGAGAAAAAAGAAGTGTGCGTGCTTTATTTTGACAAACTATTACCTTCAGGCAATCTTGTATTTCTGATTCACATCTGTATGTTTTGCAGCCGCCATATCAGCAGCAGCTGTAGCTGGTGTATCGGTTCCGGCATCGGCAGATACTGTACAGAAAGAGGCTAGGCCAAACAAAAAGTCAAAATGGGATAAGGTTTCTAATTCCCTCGCTCAATGCATTTACCTTCTTTTGGAATCAACATTTTTATGACCGGCTTCTGTTTTCTGTTATTGGCTAGGTTGATGGTGATACTAAGAACCCTGCAGCTGCTAGTGGACTTGACAGTCGGTCAGCAGCCAGTGGATCTGCCACACTTTTGACTTCTGAAAATGCTGTTGCTGGTGGATATGCTGCTTTTGCGTGAGTTCTCTTCTTTCCACACAATTATTTCCTTCATAATCCGTTATAGCACATGTTGTTCCTTAATGTAGTCATATTTTTGTTTGTCTGTTGCTGCTGATCAAAATATGCTTACCAATCAGATTAACCAATGGAAATGTTCATAGCTGTAGCCCTGTGTGCTTTTACATGCTCGTTTTTTTTCCTGATGAAATCTGCCTACTCCACGCTGTTGTAGCATAATTGTAATGGTACCAAGTTGAACTTGATGTTGAAATTGATAACTTAGATTATTTAATGGACGTTATTAATGCGACAATGAAGTGTTCAGCTTATTTTTTAGAGTTAATTACACAACCACAACTTTAGGTATTCCTTTTACAGTTCACCAGAATTTTTGGACCTTTTTTCACAGAACCACAACTTGTAGTCTGAACTTTCACGGATGACCCAAATCAGCTGTTTTTCGGATGTTTGAGAGCAAACCTGATAAGACGAGTCCACCCGTCTGTGCTAACATGGATGGCCACATGTATAATATAGGTGACATGGGGCCTACCTGCAAGCCTTCTCTCTTGTCTCTCCCTCCCAAGGCTGAACCCCTGTCTGCTCGATGACCTCTCTCCTTTCCTCCAACCTCAAGCTCCTTGGAGCTCCACCTCTCTTTCTCTGATCTGTTGTCTTGTTGCCACAGACTTGTTCTCCGACGTCTGCCGTGTTTGAGTCCGCCGCCCATCCACAACCACCCCCACCTCCCCGGCCTCCTTTCGACAATCATCCGAGCTTCCAGAGTGGGACTTGGAGACGGAGGACAACCTTGACCCAGCGCCACCGCTTGATCTTGAGTGCGATTCCCGTCACCAGTCCCTTTGCTGCCTCCTCCGCAGGTTCAGTTTGCTGCTGCAGCCGGCCACTGGCCCGATCTGATGATGGTGGCGGCACAATTGCAACAGAGAGCAGAACGGCACGGTGGTGACGTGGCGTGTGTCGGTAGTGGTGGCTGGTGGCCTGATTGTGAGGTGGGCTGCTCTGTGTCGTGCACATACGCACGGGAGGCACAAACCTACTCGGCGGCTCCTACTTCATTGTCTTCTGTTGTTATATGCCCTGCTGCTCATGTACACTGGGGACCTAGTCTGCAGACACCACACCAACTGCTGGCACACCATCTCGCCATGTTTTTCGTCACGACTTGGCTTTGCTAGAGCCTGGATAAAAAGATGATAGGAGGAAGCACGCAAGGGGAAGAGGGAGATGAGAGGCTGGCCTGTGGTTCCCACATCCACTTCAGCATATCCCATGCGAGCGTCCACACAAAGCGCTGGCAAGTGGACCCATCATGTCACGTTTTCTTTTTCAACATGGAATTGGCCGGTTTGGCTTACTTATAAAGATTAGTTCAGAAGTTGTGTTTTGTGAAAAGAAGTCCTATAGCTGTGGTAAATTGCTAAGGGGGACCCTGAAGTTGTGGTTTCATGCAATTATTCAAGTCTGAACCATGATAACTACATGTGGATTTGTTTACTTGAACTGCATAGTTTATAAGAACGACTTGTATCAAGTTAGATTGCAGCAACCTTTAATAATATCCATTTTCGTTATCTTTCTGGGCATTGTGTCAATTGTAACATGGTTCTCTTATTTATTTTCAGGCAACAGAAGAGAAAAGAAGCTGAAGAAAGGAGGACAAGTGATTACAAGTCAGACAGGAGATCATAGCTGTTCTATTTTGTTATTTGATTGGGAGATTTCGGATTGCATACTTGTGTAATAATCATGTAATGTACAAACAAATTTTGTAGTTGCTCTAAGGGATTTCTGGAAAAAGAAATGATATGAGCTAAACACGAATGCATTAAAAGAACTGGGAGCACTTTTCCCCTATAGATCAATGCTAAGCTTGTCGTAGCTGTGGTTCTTATTCTACCCCAATTGACTGTTCTGGCGTTTCTAGAGGGTGAAAAGTTTATCACCATTACCGATTTACTGTCAAACTAACTGTCAAGTTGCTCGTGTTCTATGAGTCTAGTCAATCTCGATTCTGCTCCACTGATCATTTTCATGTGACATTTCAGGGGTCCGGTCTGGCGGCATGGATGATGCTGATGGCCATTCGGTGTGAACAATCAGTTAAGACTCATCATGTATATCTGGGACCACGGATGCGTACAACGTAGCCGTCCCTCCCTACAAGCGGCTACACCGTCAATCAACTGGACGGCGTATTCAAGGCCGAGCCATTTGAACGCCATTTGCTACTGGAACGGTCAGTGGCCAGCACAAGATTTGCCTAAAAGGGAAAACAAAAACAAGCAGCAGCCAGCCCCATTTGCGCTCGAACGGTCAGTAGCCCTGAAACTGCAGCTGGATGGCTCGTCGGTGAATGGAACCACCAACCGGCAGGGCAGCCGCCGTCCCTGCCATTAGTTATTATTACTGCGAACAAACTTGACGCTTGCCCTTAAATTCACCACAGTGCAGCGTGTACAACCACACCAGCCCTAGATAGATCTGGCAGCGCAGTGCAGTGCAGTGCGGCAGCACAGTGAAGTGAATGGGACTTCCCGTTGGCCTGGTCGCAGCAGTATGTAAAAGTTTACTTCCTGTGGATTAGACGGACCCTTTCGCACCGCAGCGGCAATAACTCGGCTCCCTGCTTTGTTGACAGTAAAAAAGAAATGGAGTACGTATTGAAGGCAGGGCCACCCACCATGGCAGCATCACACACAAATGTAGATGTCACACCCTAGCTAGTTCATGCATTAGAGTGTTGCATCATGTTTATTCTTTCATCAGAAACCTGAAATGGGGATGACAGAACCCCCAGCCCCCTCTGAAACCAACTAGGGTTTATTAAAAACTTTTTCAATGAACCTGAAATGCCCTTCTAAAATGCCCATCATTTTTGTCTTGGTTCAGAACCTCTGCCAGAAGTGATGCAGATTTTCCTAGGCCATCTTAGGGTCTTTGAATTAAATCATAAATATTTGAATTTGGGCATTTAAAATTATATAAAATATTCAAATGCTCAAATATCTCCAAACTAAAATGTTTCATGTTGGAAATAATCCAACTATGGACCAGGAGTAGTTTGGTGATATTAGGAGTTGCCTAAGTATTTTTAATAATTCAACAAAGTTGCAGAAGTATTAAAAAAACAGAAAACAGGAGAAATAGAAAAAAAACTTACCTGGCACCCGGCCCACTTGCCGGCCCAGCCCAGCGCCGCTCCAGCGAGCTGCTTGCTGGCCAGGCAGGCAGGCAGGTGCCCGACGGCGACCGCAGCGCGCGCCACGCAGCTGGCCGTCGCCCTGCTTCACCTCCTCGCCTTGGGGCTGGATGGATGAGCTCCACGCCGCGCCGTGAACCTCCAGGACACCTCCATTCTCCCCCAACTCCTCTCTCTCGCGCTCCCCCGCCATGGCCGACGCCATCGCCGCCACCCCCTCGCCGTAGCCACGCCCTCCGTCAACCCCACGCCGTGCCGCCGTGTCCAGGAGCTCCGCCACCCTCCTCTCCTTCGAGCAAGCCGAGCCCCGAGCGCTCGCAAGGCCCGAGCCCACCGCATCGACCTCGACCGAACCGCCGTCGCCGGAGATCCCCTTCAACGCCGACGTCGCTCCGGCTCGTCCCCGGCCGCACCAAGTGCTTCGTCAAACTCCCCGTGAGCTTAGCCATCTTCCCCTCCCTTCTTTTCTTGCTCCCGAGCTGTGTAGCGACCTCTCGGAGCTCAACCGCACCCACCGCCGCGGAGCTCGTCGCCGACGTGCTCCCGGTCACCCTCCGGCCACAAACTGGTGTCCATCATGCTCACCACGTCACGTAGCACCTAACCAGCTACTCCCCGCACCTCACCGACCCCTCTAGCGTCAAGTTCGCCTTCGACCGAACTCCGGTGGCCGCCAAAGTCGTCGCCGGCGCCAACTCCGGCCACCCCGACCCCAACGGACTCCACCAAGAGCTGCGGCTCCTCCCCAGCTCCACTCCGATGGCCTCCGCGACTCGTTTGGTTGCCGGAACGGCCAAAACCACTTCCGCCGCCGCGTCGGGCTCGCCGGCGGCTAAACGCCGGTGCAGCCGACCCGGGTTTGACCACGGGTGGGCCCTGGTTGACTCTCCTGAGTCAATGACAGGTGGGCCCCAGCCCTGTTAACTATTTAGGATTAGTTTAAATTAATTTTAGTTTAACTAATCACACTGACACGCGGGACCCACTGTCAGGTTTGACCCGGACCGTGTCCCGTTGACCTGCTGATGTCACACTGACGTCAGGCTGACGCAGTAATTGATTTTCTGGATTTAATCTAATATAGGAAATTCCAGAATATAGTTTAAAACTTCAAAAATTCATAACTTTTAATCTGTAACTCCAAATCAGACAAGTTATATATGAAAAATGGTCAGAAAAATCCAATCTATCCATCTGTACTATTTTCATGCATGATTAAACAAGTTAACTTGATGTTTAATGCAGAACAAGGTAAAACACTTTAAAAGGCCATGTATGAGTTTGAAATTTGAATCTTTGGTTGAAATTGGTTCAAACCCTTCTGGTTTTAGTTGCATTAGCCCAACACACTCATATTGCCATGTTTCATGCATGCATCATATTGTCGCACATTGTTTGGTGATGGTTGTGTATCGGTGTTCTTTGCGGCAGGTTCTGCCTCCGAGGAGTATCGTGATTACCCTAACGAAGAATCGTATCAGTGCATCGAACCATCAGGCAAGCAACCAACCATTTGATCATATCGATACAATCCCATGTTCTCGCTCCTGCTCTCTTTTACTGCATTAAGACAACGCGTTTCAAACTGCTGTGTGCGACGGTAGTTGAACCCACTTCCTCTGCATGACCTGTCATTGCCACAGTAACTAGATGAAACCCACTAGCATGTGTAGGAGTTGATTGAGCCATATGTATGTGTTGTTCCTACCTTGCTATGCCTGCTATGCTTAGAGTCGTGTCAGGTCTGGTTCATCTGGGTGATGGGCTAGAGTGAAATGATTATGTCGGTAATGAGAATGGTGTGGTGAACACGATTTGGTAAAGGTATCGATGAGAGGCCATGTAGGAGCACATGGTGGGTTGTTTCATTGAAGCCGACCTTAAGCACTGAGATCTGTATGTGTGATTTAAGATACAGCTACTACCATGCATTGGGCCCTGAAATATGAACCCGCTCGACTTCTTACTCACCCTTGTCCTCTGTCCAGGAGTTGCAAGTAGTTTCTGGTGTTTGTAGCCTACTGGAGGCCGTGGACAGCGCTGACCGTAGGGGTGGGCTGTGATGCGGTAGGTACGTGGCACGGTGTACCGGATGCCCGTTTGGTATCTCGGGAACCCTGTTCACATCGTTTGGGGATGTGAGCGAAACTCCGGCCGGATCTCCTCATGGATGGAACCCGAATAGGCGATAAACCTGGACTAGAGACTTGAGTGTTTAGGTAGGTCGTGGTCTACACCCACGTCGGCTTTCGTTTGAAGTCTGCCGAGCACATGTCGTGTGCAGACGCTAAGTGGTGGAAACATGTATGAAGAAGTACACCCCTGCAGGGTTATCATGATCTATTCGAATAGCCGCGTCCGCGGTGAAGGACTACTTGGTTGCCTATACAGTTCATAGACAAGTAAATGGAAACTGCTAAAAGCCTCAAGATATGTGTGAGTGCCGAAGATGGCTCTTCCGTAGGAAGACGGAGGTGAATCCTCGGTAGTGTATTGAAGTGGTGAGTAGTGGACTCGTGTGCGCAAAACCATTTCAGGTTGGAGTCTCGTAGGATAGCCTAGCCAAGAGTCAAAGCTGGCTTGCTGCAATAACTCTACCAACCCTTCTTGATAATGTGCATGTATGTAGGATCTGATGTAAGTCTTGCTGAGTACCTTTGTACTCATGTTGCTATAATTTACATTTTTACAAAAGACGCTGCAACCCCTTCTGATGGGTTCTTCGTAGACGTTGACATCAATGAGTAGGCTAAGGCCCAGGTGGTGATCCTGAGCTTGTGAAGGACCACGTAGTATAGCTAGGCTCTCCAAGCCTCTTTTAATTTACTAGTTGTCTGTACTCAGACAAGTTACTTCCGCTGCTGGTTTGTATGACTGTATGACTTGAATGCTGGGTCGTGTGACCCGTACCTATGTGCATGTTATGTATGGCTCTCTGAGCCTTAAATAAAGTACTTGTGTCGTAGAGTCATGTTGTGATGCCTTGTTGTATTTGCACATATCGAGCATATTGTGTGTATGATTGAAATGCTTGGTATGTGTGGGATCTGACTATCTAGTTGTTTATCTTTAGTAGCCTCTCTTACCGGGAAATGTCTCCTAGTGTTACCACTGAGCCATGGTAGCTTGCTACTGCTCTGGAACACTTAGGCTGGCCGGCATGTGTCCTTCTTCGTTCCTGTGTCTGTCCCTTCGGGGAAATGTCACGCATTGAGTACCGGAGTCCTGTTAGCCCGCTACAGCCCGGTTTACCGGAGTCCTGCTAGCCCAGTGCTACAGCCCGGACCCACTTGCTGATGACCGACACGTTCGAAGCTGGGTCATGGATGCCTGTCCCTGTAAGTCTGTGCCACTTTGGGTTTACGACTAGTCATGGCCCGGGCTCCTTATCATATGGATGCTAGCAACACTATCATATACGTGAGCCAAAAGGCGCAAACGGTCCCGGGCAAAGGTAAGACGACACCCGTGGGGATACCGTGCGTGAGGCCGCAAAGTGATATGAGGTGTTACAGGCTAGATCGATGTGACATCGAGTCGGGGTCCTGACAGCGTTGGTATCAGAGTCGGACTGCCTGTAGGTTCTCCAAGCCAAACTAGTCGATGTTGAGTCTAGAAATTCTTTAGTTATATGTAGGGGAATTGTTTGTGGGTTGGAACGTAAGGCTCTTTTTACTCCTTTATCTTATGACATTCTGATCTGAGTCAGTCTATTCTTCCACCGGGGGTTAAGGAATTAGGATCTTTTCTCTCTATCAGGATCACGTGTTACTAATCAGTAGTACCTTATAGGTTTGATGGATACAAGCCTAGTTCAGTTCTACTACCACATTATGTTTCTAGGAGGGACTCAGAACTTTGATATGATGTTGTTGAGTGAGTATGAAATCCTTTGTCAAATGTCTCAAAATCCTTCTTGAGCATTTACAGCTGTTATGCTGCCGAAATTTTGCTAGAAATTCTAATGCCTTTGCATTATGGTTGTGCTTTCAGATGGCCACTCGCGACCTCAATCAAGTGGTTCGCCTGACTCGATGCCTAGATGTACCCGGCCATACCGCCATGTTGGTCAGGGTAATGACTGAGGCTGGATACCGTTGGTATCCTGAGTACACAGTCGAAGAGCAATTTCGAGACTTTAATCAACGCCAGTATCTCTGCACTGTCAGGATATTTCCATCTTATCCTGGATCCACCGAGCCCCTTCACTGCTCCTATGGACTCGGGGTTACTATTGAGATGGCTGTGCAGGATGCCGCCTATTCTATGATGACCATCATGCGAGTCAGGACTGGCCTATTTCGGGACTCTAATTTCCGGTATATGCCAGCATCACTTCCGGGAGCACAAGGGTATCTCCAGGCTATCTATGCTGACCCCACTCAGGAGGACTCACGGACTCGCACCACTGCTGAGATGCTCGAGGATAAGGACCGTGAAAATCGGGCCTTGAGGCTAGAGCTTTTCAATACCCGTGCTGACCATTGGGCCACATTGACTCGGTTTGCACCGGCGATGCAAGCTGGATATTCGGATATGCGCGATCTCTATCCTGTGAGATCTGCTCTGCCAGACGTGATGGGTTGGCGTGATGTAGGAGGCATCACCCCACCTCGTGGTCCCCGCAGGCCACCGTCTGTTGGTCCAAGACCTCATCCTAGCCCCTATGGTCCACAAGCTCTGCGAGATCGTCTGTTCCCGGATGATCATGTTGAGCTTCCAGGCTATGGAGGTGACTTTTACGAGGACTACTACGGATCGGTCTGAGTTAGTGGTAGTATCACTAGTTCGTACTAGCTGTGTCGTCTATCGTCCTGCGTGACTCGTGGGATATGACCTAGTTGTACCGCTTTCCGGAGGTGTAGAAAAATAATGTATAGGAGCTTGGGATGCCTCCGATGAGATGTAATCCTCTTTTCACCGTAATAGTACCTTGTTTGGTCTTGTACTAAACCTTGTATGGTGTGTATGACGATGGAATAAAGAAGCAGTTTCTGTATCTACCATGTCATACGGATGATCATCTTGCATTTCGAGTTATTCCTTACATTCTGTATCCTATGTCGGAATCTTATCATTCTGACTAAATCATTGTCTTGTTTACCTAGGATGGTCAACACGCGCAATAACCCTGCTCCTCAAGAGCAGGCCGAAGGCAGTGAAGTCAGGAATGCAAATCTGCCTCATCCTCCTTCCCTAGCCGAGGTTATGCTGGAAGCCGAGAGAAACAAGCGGGAGACCAACCGTTTGTTGGAGCATATTGAACAGAACACAGCACGCCATCAGAGAAATAACTTGGTGTCACTCAGTGATTTCATCAAGTTACATCCACCCACGTTCCACCACTCCGTCGAGCCTCTCGACGCTGATGACTGGCTTCACAGTATTTCTCACAAACTGCGTTCCGCGCTAGTAGCTGAGGCTGACAAGGTCACCTTTGCTGCATATCATCTTGAAGGCCCCGCCAGTCTATGGTGGGAGAATTATGGAGCTATGCGCCCAGCGGGCCATGTCACTACTTGGGCTGAATTCAGCGAGGCTTTCCGTGAACATCACATTCCGGAGGGTCTCATGGACCGTAAACGTGAGGAATTTTGCAGTTTCACTCAAGGCCGACTCTCTGTGGATGCTTACAGCAGGGAGTTCGGTAACCTCGCACGATATGCCACTGAGGAAGTTTCTACTGATGCCAAGAAGCAAGCAAGATTTCGTAAGGGACTTAGTCCTGAGCTTCGCCGCGACCTCCGCCTGCATGAGTGCACATCTTTTCAGAAGCTTGTTAACAAGGCCATCAGTGCTGAGACTGGTCAGACTGATTATGACGCAACACGCAAGCATGGCCGTGACGTGGGTTCCTCATCCGGTGCTGGTCCTCAGAAGCGCCGCGTGTGGGTGCCTAACACTGCCCTGCCACCCAGGTTCACACCGAGGCCATCCTTCCAGGCGCCTCGCCCCGTTCAACAGTCTGCACCAGCCAAGCCCTATGGTGGTCCAACCAACAGTGCTCCTTCACGTACCAGTTCCGTGACTTGCTTTAAGTGTGGGGAATCTGGCCACTATATGCGCGAGTGTCCCCAGACCAACCCCAACCAACCTGCTAAAGCTGTTGGCCGTGGCAAGCCGACAGGTAAAGTGTTCCACGCCAAGCCGGCCACCGCTGCACGTGGCCATGTCAACTGTATCTCTGCCGAAGAAGCTCAAGAGGATCCCAACGTCGTTCTCGGTACGCTCCTTGTTAATTGCCACCCGGCATCTGTTCTTTTCGATACAGGAGCATCTCATTCATTTATATCCGAGAGCTATGCTCGTCTGCATAACACCACATTCTGTGAGATGCCCACCTCTATGGTAATTCAAACTCCGGGATCCAAATGGCAAACTTCTAGAGTAAGCCATGGAAACAAAATCCAAGTCGACAGACTTGTATTTCTCGCATCTTTGATAGCCCTTAAATCTTCAGATATTAATATCATCTTGGGTATGGAATGGATGTCAGCTCATCATGCCCAAATTGATTGCTTCTCTAGGACTGTTCAACTCACCCATCCTTCGGGGAAGATAGTCAATGTCTTGACCCGAATAGCCAAGCGACAGTTATATTCTCTTAACGCCAGCCCTTTGCCAGACCTTGAGGACGTCCTGGTAGTCCGTGACTTCCCGGATGTCTTCCCAGAGGAATTGCCAGGTGTTGCACCTGACAGGGATGTTGAGTTCATAATAGACCTCATTCCAGGAACCGTCCCGATTGCTAGAAGACCCTATAAGATGGCACCACTAGAACTAGCCGAGCTTAAGAAACAACTCGATGAGTCCTTGAAAAAGGGTTTCATCCGACCTAGTTCATCTCCGTGGGCTTGCCCCGTCCTCTTCGTCAAGAAGAAGGATGGTACGGACCGGATGGTTGTAGATTATCGACCTGTCAATTTGGTCACAATCAAGAACAAATATCCGCTCCCCAGGATCAACGACCTGTATGATCAGCTCGCTGGATCCTCAGTCTTCTCCAAAATGGATTTGAGGTTGGGCTACCATCAAATCAAAATCAGGAACGGGGACATTCCTAAAACGGCCTTTGTTACTCGTTATGGCCAATACGAGTACACCGTCATGTCCTTCGGTTTAACCAACGCTCCAGCCACCTTTTCTCGGTTAATGAACTCAATCTTCATGGAGTATTTGGATAAATTCGTCGTGGTTTACCTCGATGATATACTCATCTACTCCAAGAACGAGGAAGAACATGCCGAACATCTAAGGCTAGTGTTGAAGAAACTTCGAGAGCATCGTCTTTATGCCAAATTCTCTAAATGTGAATTTTGGTTGTCAGAAGTGACCTATCTGGGTCATGTAATATCTGGTAAAGGTATTGCCGTTAACCCTGAGCGAGTTCAAGCCGTCCTTAATTGGACTCCACCTGAATCGGTCAAGCAAGTTCAGAGTTTTCTGGGCTTAGCGAGCTATTGCCGTCGCTTTGTCGAAAATTTCTCCAAAATTGCAAAACCTCTAACCGAACTCCTCAAGAAAGATAAAAAGTTCGAATGGACTCCACAATGTGAGCACAGCTTTCAGGAACTGAAAAGACGCCTGACCTCTGCTCCCGTACTGGTACCGCCAGACTTCTCTAAGGACTTTGTTATCTACTGCGACGCCTCGCGACAAGGACTAGGCTGTATTCTCATGCAAGATCGACACGTAATTGCTTACGCCTCACGACAATTGCACCCACATGAGGAGAATTATCCTACTCATGATCTAGACCTTGCAGCTGTAGTCTATGCACTTAAAACCTGGCGACATTACCTCCTCGGTAATCGTTGCGAAATATTCACTGATCACCAAAGTCTGAAGTACATCTTCACCCAACCGGATTTGAATCTCAGGCAAATACGTTGGGTCGAGTTGATCACAGATTTCGACTTAGGAATAACTTACACCCCAGGGAAAGCCAACGTCATGGCTGATGCGCTAAGTCGTAAATCTTATTGTAACAACCTGATGTTACAACAAAGTCAACCGCTTCTCCATGAGGAATTTCGGAAGCTTAACCTTCACATTGTTCCTCAAGGATTTCTTTCCACCTTGGTGGCGAAACCTACTCTTACGGATCAAATTATCGCTGCCCAAAAGCGAGATAAGGGAATATCTAAAATCAAGGAGAACATTGCTAGCGGAGGTGCTAGTTGTTTCTCCACAAATGATCATGGTGTTGTGTACTTTGAGAACCGTTTAGTGGTTCCCAAGAACCAGCATCTACGGCAGTTGATCCTTAAGGAGGCTCATGAATCTCCTCTCACCATTCATCCCGGTAGTACTAAGATGTATCAGGACCTACGCCAGAGGTTCTGGTGGACTAGGATGAAGAGAGAAATTGCTCAGTATATTGCTAATTGCGACGTCTGCCGTCGTGTAAAAGCAGAGCATCAACGGCCTGCTGGCACCCTTCAACCCCTAGCTATTCCTGAATGGAAATGGGATAAAATTGGTATGGATTTCATTACCGGTTTTCCCAGGACCAAGAGAGGGAATAATGCTATCTTCGTCGTTGTCGATCGTCTTTCCAAAGTGGCCCATTTCTTACCTGTTCGTGAGAGTATAACTGCTAGTCAGTTAGCAGACTTGTACATCTCCTGAATAGTGTCTCTCCATGGTGTTCCTTTGGAAATTAACTCGGATCGAGGAAGTCTTTTCACCTCTCGATTTTGGGAAAGTTTCCAAAATGCTATAGGAACTCGCCTTTCCTTTAGCACCGCTTTTCACCCTCAATCGAGTGGTCAAGTAGAACGCGTCAACCAGATCCTAGAAGACATGCTTCGAGCCTCTGTTATCTCATTCGGAATGGAGTGGGAGAAATGCCTTCCATTTGCCGAATTTGCTTACAACAACAGCTATCAATCTAGCTTGGGTAAAGCCCCTTTTGAAGTTCTCTATGGACGACGGTGTCGAACACCCCTTAACTGGTCAGAAACTGGGGAAAGACAATTCTTTGGCCCGGATATGATTCAGGAAGCAGAAGAGCAAGTTCGCATCGTTCGTGAAAAGTTGAAAACAGCCCAATCTCGTCAAAAGAGTCAATATGACCGAAAACATAAGGCTATGACTTTCGAGGTTGACGAGAAGGCTTACCTTCGGGTTACTCCTCTGAAGGGAACCCATCGTTTCGGTATCAAAGGCAAATTGGCTCCTCGTTACATTGGACCTTTTCGCATTCTCGCTAAACGAGGAGAAGTTGCCTACCAGTTGGAACTACCTCCGCATCTCTCCAGACTCCACGATGTCTTCCACGTTTCTCAACTCAGGCGTTGCTTCTCGGATCCTATCCGTGGAGTGGACCACGAAATGCTTGATCTCCAAGATAATCTCACGTATCGAGAGTACCCCATTCGTATCCTCGATCAGGCCGAGCGTACCACTCGACGTCATAATATCAAGTTTCTCAAAGTTCAATGGTCGCACCATTCTGAGGATGAAGCAACTTGGGAAAGGGAGGATCGTCTTCGACTCGAGTATCCCGCCCTCTTTCCGGAGGAACCCAAATCTCGGGACGAGATTCTTTTGAGTGGGGGTGAGTTGTCACACCCTAGCTAGTTCATGCATTAGAGTGTTGCATCATGTTTATTCTTTCATCAGAAACCTGAAATGGGGATGACAGAACCCCCAGCCCCCTCTGAAACCAACTAGGGTTTACTAAAAACTTTTTCAATGAACCTGAAATGCCCTTCTAAAATGCCCATCATTTTTGTCTTGGTTCAGAACCTCTGCCAGAAGTGATGCACATTTTCCTAGGCCATCTTAGGGTCTTTGAATTAAATCATAAATATTTGAATTTGGGCATTTAAAATTATATAAAATATTCAAATGCTCAAATATCTCCAAACTAAAATGTTTCATGTTGGAAATAATCCAACTATGGACCAGGAGTAGTTTGGTGATTTTAGGAGTTGCCTAAGTATTTTTAATAATTCAACAAAGTTGCAGAAGTATTAAAAAAACAGAAAACAGGAGAAATAAAATAAAAAACTTACCTGGCGCCCAGCACCCGGCCCACCTGCCGGCCCAGCCCAGCGCCGCTCCAGCGAGCTGCTTGCTGGCCAGGCAGGCAGGCAGGTGCCCGACGGCGACCGCAGCGCGCGCCACGCAGCTGGCCGTCGCCCTGCTTCACCTCCTCGCCTCGGGGCTGGATGGATGAGCTCCACGCCACGCCGTGAACCTCCAGGACACCTCCATTCTCCCCCAACTCCTCTCTCTCGCGCTCCCCCGCCATGGCCGACGCCATCGCCGCCACCCCCTCGCCGTAGCCACGCCCTCCGTCAACCCCACGCCGTGCCGCCGTGTCCAGGAGCTCCGCCACCCTCCTCTCCTTCGAGCAAGCCGAGCCCCGAGCGCTCGCAAGGCCCGAGCCCACCGCATCGACCTCGACCGAACCGCCGTCGCCGGAGATCCCCTTCAACGCCGACGTTGCTCCGGCTCGTCCCCGGCCGCACCAAGTGCTTCGTCGAACTCCCCGTGAGCTTAGCCATCTTCCCCTCCCTTCTTTTCTTGCTCCTGAGCTGTGTAGCGACCTCCCGAAGCTCAACTGCACCCACCGCCGCGGAGCTCGTCGCCGACGTGCTCCCGGTCACCCTCCGGCCACAAACTGGTGTCCATCATGCTCACCACGTCACGTAGCACCTAACCAGCTACTCCCCGCACCTCACCGACCCCTCTAGCGTCAAGTTCGCCTTCGGACGAACTCCGGTGGCCGCCAAAGTTGTCGCCGGCACCAACTCCGGCCACCCCGACCCCAACGGACTCCACCAAGAGCTGCGGCTCCTCCCCAGCTCCACTCCGATGGCCTCCATGACTCGTTTGGTTGCCGGAACGGCCAAAACCACTTCCGCCGCCGCGTCGGGCTCGCCGGCGGCTAAACGCCGGTGCAGCCGACCCGGGTTTGACCACGGGTGGGCCCTGGTTGACTCTCCTGAGTCAATGACAGGTGGGGCCCAGCCCTGTTAACTATTTAGGATTAGTTTAAATTAATTTTAGTTTAACTAATCACACTGACACGCGGGACCCACTGTCAGGTTTGACCCGGACCGTGTCCCGTTGACCTGCTGATGTCACACTGACATCAGGCTGACGCAGTAATTGATTTTCTGGATTTAATCTAATATAGGAAATTCCAGAATATAGTTTAAAACTTCAAAAATTCATAACTTTTAATCTATAACTCCAAATCAGACAAGTTATATATGAAAAATGATCAGAAAAATCCAATCTATCCATCTGTACTATTTTCATGCATGATTAAACAAGTTAACTTGATGTTTAATGCAGAACAAGGTAAAACACTTTAAAAGGCCATGTATGAGTTTGAAATTTGAATCTTTGGTTCAAATTGGTTCAAACCCTTCTGGTTTTAGTTGCATTAGCTCAACACACTCATATTGCCATGTTTCATGCATGCATCATATTGTCGCACATTGTTTGGTGATGGTTGTGTATCGGTGTTCTTTGCGGCAGGTTCTGCCTCCGAGGAGTACCATGATTACCCTAACAAAGAATCGTATCAGTGCATCGAACCATCAGGCAAGCAACCAACCATTTGATCATATCGATACAATCCCATGTTCTCGCTCCTGCTCTCTTTTACTGCATTAAGACAACGCGTTTCAAACTGCTGTGTGCGACGGTAGTTGAACCCACTTCCTCTGCATGACCTGTCATTGCCACAGTAACTAGATGAAACCCACTAGCATGTGTAGGAGTTGATTGAGCCATATGTATGTGTTGTTCCTACCTTGCTATGCCTGCTATGCTTAGAGTCGTGTCAGGTCTGGTTCATCTGGGTGATGGGCTAGAGTGAAATGATTATGTCGGTAATGAGAATGGTGTGGTGAACACGATTTGGTAAAGGTATCGATGAGAGGCCATGTAGGAGTACATGGTGGGTTGTTTCATTGAAGCTGACCTTAAGCACTGAGATCTGTTTGTGTGATTTAAGATACAGCTACTACCATGCATTGGGCCCTGAAATATGACCCCGCTCGACTTCTTACTCACCCTTGTCCTCTGTCCAGGAGTTGCAAGTAGTTTCTGGTGTTTGTAGCCTACTGGAGGCCGTGGACAGCGCTGACCGTAGGGGTGGGCTGTGATGCGGTAGGTACGTGGCATGGTGTACCGGATGCCCGTTTGGTATCTCGGGAACCCTGTTCACATCGTTTGGGGCTGTGAGCGAAACTCCGGCCGGATCTCCTCATGGATGGAACCCGAATAGGCGATAAACCTGGACTAGAGACTTGAGTGTTTAGGTAGGTCGTGGTCTACACCCACGTTGGCTTTCGCTTGAAGTCTGCCGAGCACATGTCGTGTGCAGACGCTAAGTGGTGGAAACATGTATGAAGAAGTACACCCCTACAGGGTTATCATGATCTATTCGAATAGCCGCGTCCGCAGTGAAGGACTACTTGGTTGCCTATACAGTTCATAGACAAGTAAATGGAAACTGCTAAAAGCCTCAAGATAAGTGTGAGTGCCGAAGATGGCTCTTCCGTAGGAAGACGGAGGTGAATCCTCGGTAGTGTATTGAAGTGGTGAGTAGTGGACTCGTGTGCGCAAAACCATTTCAGGTTGGAGTCTCGTAGGATAGCCTAGCCAAGAGTCAAAGCTGGCTTGCTGCAATAACTCCACCAACCCTTCTTGATAATGTGCATGTATGTAGGATCTGATGTAAGTCTTGCTGAGTACCTTTGTACTCATGTTGCTATAATTTACATTTTTACAGAAGACGCTGCAACCCCTTCTGATGGGTTCTTCGTAGACGTTGACATCAATGAGTAGGCTAAGGCCCAGGTGGTGATCCTGAGCTTGTGAAGGACCACGTAGTATAGCTAGGCTCTCCAAGCCTCTTTTACTTTACTAGTTGTCTGTACTCAGACAAGTTACTTCCGCTGCTGGTTTGTATGACTGTATGACTTGAATGCTGGGTCGTGTGACCCGTACCTATGTGTATGTTATGTATGGCTCTCTGAGCCTTAAATAAAGTACTTGTGTCGTAGAGTCATGTTGTGATGCCTTGTTGTATTTGCACATATCGAGCATATTGTGTGTATGATTGAAATGCTTGGTATGTGTGGGATCTGACTATCTAGTTGTTTATCTTTAGTAGCCTCTCTTACCGGGAAATGTCTCCTAGTGTTACCACTGAGCCATGGTAGCTTGCTACTGCTCTGGAACACTTAGGCTGGCCGGCATGTGTCCTTCTTCGTTCCTGTGTCTGTCCCTTTGGGGAAATGTCACGCATTGAGTACCGGAGTCCTGTTAGCCCGCTACAGCCCGGTTTACCGGAGTCCTGCTAGCCCAGTGCTACAGCCCGGACCCACTTGCTGATGACCGACACGTTCGAAGCTGGGTCATGGATGCCTGTCCCTGTAAGTCTGTGCCACTTTGGGTTTACGACTAGTCATGGACCGGGCTCCTTATCATATGGATGCTAGCAACACTATCATATACGTGAGCCAAAAGGCGCAAACGGTCCCGGGCAAAGGTAAGACGACACTCGTGGGGATACCGTGCGTGAGGCCGCAAAGTGATATGAGGTGTTACAGGCTAGATCGATGTGACATCGAGTCGGGGTCCTGACAGCGTTGGTATCAGAGCCGGACTGCCTGTAGGTTCTCCAAGACAAACTGGTCGATGTTGAGTCTAGAAATTCTTTAGTTATATGTAGGGGAATTGTTTGTGGGTTGGAACGTAAGGCTCTTTTTACTCCTTTATCTTATGACATTCTGATCCGAGTCAGTCTATTCTTCCACCGGGGGTTAAGGAATTAGGATCTTTTCTCTCTATCAGGATCACGTGTTACTAATCAGTAGTACCTTATAGGTTTGATGGATACAAGCCTAGTTCAGTTCTACTACCACATTATGTTGCTAGGAGGGACTCAGAACTTTGATATGATGTTGTTGAGTGAGTATGAAATCCTTTGTCAAATGTCTCAAAATCCTTCTTGAGCATTTACAGCTGTTATGCTGCCGAAATTTTGCTAGAAATTCTAATGCCTTTGCATTATGGTTGTGCTTTCAGATGGCCACTCGCGACCTCAATCAAGTGGTTCGCCTGACTCGATGCCTAGATGTACCCGGCCATACCGCCATGTTGGTCAGGGTAATGACTGAGGCTGGATACCGTTGGTATCCTGAGTACACGGTCGAAGAGCAATTTCGAGACTTTAATCAAAGCCAGTATCTCTGCACTGTCAGGATATTTCCATCTTATCCTGGATCCACCGAGCCCCTTCACTGCTCCTATGGACTCGGGGTTACTATTGAGATGGCTGTGCAGGATGCCGCCTATTCTATGATGACCATCATGCGAGTCAGGACTGGCCTATTTCGGGACTCTAATTTCCGGTATATGCCAGCATCACTTCCGGGAGCACAAGGGTATCTCCAGGCTATCTATGCTGACCCCACTCAGGAGGATTCACGGACTCGCACCACTGCTGAGATGCTCGAGGAAAAGGACCGTGAAAATCGGGCCTTGAGGCTAGAGCTTTTCAATACCCGTGCTGACCATTGGGCCACATTGACTCGGTTTGCATCGGCGGTGCAAGCTGGATATTCGGATATGCGCGATCTCTATCCTGTGAGATCTGCTCTGCCAGACGTGATGGGTTGGCGTGATGTAGGAGGCATCACCCCACCTCGTGGTCCCCGCAGGCCACCGTCTGTTGGTCCAAGACCTCATCCTAGCCCCTATGGTCCACAAGCTCCGCGAGATCGTCTGTTCCCGGATGATCATGTTGAGCTTCCAGGCTATGGAGGTGACTTTTACGAGGACTACTATGGATCGGTCTGAGTTAGTGGTAGTATCACTAGTTCGTACTAGCTGTGTCGTCTATCGTCCTGCGTGACTCGTGGGATATGACCTAGTTGTACCGCTTTCTGGAGGTGTAGAAAAATAATGTATAGGAGCTTGGGATGCCTCCGATGAGATGTAATCCTCTTTTCACCGTAATAGTACCTTGTTTGGTCTTGTACTAAACCTTGTATGGTGTGTATGATGATGGAATAAAGAAGCAGTTTCTGTATCTACCATGTCATACGGATGATCATCTTGCATTCCGAGTTATTCCTTACATTCTGTATCCTATGTCGGAATCTTATCATTCTGACTAAATCATTGTCTTGCTTACCTAGGATGGTCAACACGCGCAATAACCCTGCTCCTCAAGAGCAGGCCGAAGGCAGTGAAGTCAGGAATGCAAATCTGCCTCATCCTCCTTCCCTAGCCGAGGTTATGCTGGAAGCCGAGAGAAACAAGCGGGAGACCAACCGTTTGTTGGAGCGTATTGAACAGAACACAGCACGCCATCAGAGAAATAACTTGGTGTCACTCAGTGATTTCATCAAGTTACATCCACCCACGTTCCACCACTCCGTCGAGCCTCTCGACGCTGATGACTGGCTTTGCAGTATTTCTCACAAACTGCGTTCCGCGCTAGTAGCTGAGGCTGACAAGGTCACCTTTGCTGCATATCATCTTGAAGGCCCCGCCAGTCTATGGTGGGAGAATTATGGAGCTATGCGCCCAGCGGGCCATGTCACTACTTGGGCTGAATTCAGCGAGGCTTTCCGTGAACATCACATTCCGGAGGGTCTCATGGACCGTAAACGTGAGGAATTTTGCAGTTTCACTCAAGGCCGACTCTCTGTGGATGCTTACAGCAGGGAGTTCGGTAACCTCGCACGATATGCCACTGAGGAAGTTTCTACTGATGCCAAGAAGCAAGCAAGATTCCGTAAGGGACTTAGTCCTGAGCTTCGCCGCGACCTCCGCCTGCATGAGTGCACATCTTTTCAGAAGCTTGTTAACAAGGCCATCAGTGCTGAGACTGGTCAGACTGATTATGACGCAACACGCAAGCATGGCCGTGACGTGGGTTCCTCATCCGGTGCTGGTCCTCAGAAGCGCCGCGTGTGGGTGCCTAACACTGCCCTGCCACCCAGGTTCACACCGAGGCCATCCTTCCAGGCGCCTCGCCCCGTTCAACAGTCTGCACCAGCCAAGCCCTATGGTGGTCCAACCAACAGTGCTCCTTCACGTACCAGTTCCGTGACTTGCTTTAAGTGTGGGGAATCTGGCCATTATATGCGCGAGTGTCCCCAGACCAACCTCAACCAACCTGCTAAAGCTGTTGGCCGTGGCAAGCCGACAGGTAAAGTGTTCCACGCCAAGCCGGCCACCGCTGCATGTGGCCATGTCAACTGTATCTCTGCCGAAGAAGCTCAAGAGGATCCCAACGTCGTTCTCGGTACGCTCCTTGTTAATTGCCACCCGGCATCTGTTCTTTTTGATACAGGAGCATCTCATTCATTTATATCCGAGAGCTATGCTCGTCTGCATAACACCACATTCTGTGAGATGCCCACCTCTATGGTAATTCAAACTCCGGGATCCAAATGGCAAACTTCTAGAGTAAGCCATGGAAACGAAATCCAAGTCGACAGACTTGTTTTTCTCGCATCTTTGATAGCCCTTAAATCTTCAGATATTAATATCATCTTGGGTATGGAATGGATGTCAGCTCATCATGCCCAAATTGATTGCTTCTCTAGGATTGTTCAACTCACCCATCCTTCGGGGAAGATAGTCAATGTCTTGACCCGAATAGCCAAGCGACAGTTATATTCTCTTAACGCCAGCCCTTTGCCAGACCTTGAGGACGTCCCGGTAGTCCGTGACTTCCCGGATGTCTTCCCAGAGGAATTGCTAGGTGATCCACCTGACAGGGATGTTGAGTTCGTAATAGACCTCATTCCAGGAACCGTCCCGATTGCTAGAAGACCCTATAAGATGGCACCACTAGAACTAGCCGAGCTTAAGAAAAAACTCGATGAGTCCTTGAAAAAGGGTTTCATCCGACCTAGTTCATCTCCGTGGGCTTGCCCCGTCCTCTTCGTCAAGAAGAAGGATGGTACGGACCGGATGGTTGTAGATTATCGACCTGTCAATTTGGTCACAATCAAGAACAAATATCCGCTCCCCAGGATCAACGACCTGTATGATCAGCTCGCTGGATCCTCAGTCTTCTCCAAAATGGATTTGAGGTTGGGCTACCATCAAATCAAAATCAGGAACGGGGACATTCCTAAAACGGCCTTTGTTACTCGTTATGGCCAATACGAGTACACCGTCATGTCCTTCGGTTTAACCAACGCTCCAGCCACCTTTTCTCGGTTAATGAACTCAATCTTCATGGAGTATTTGGATAAATTCGTCGTGGTTTACCTCGATGATATACTCATCTACTCCAAGAACGAGGAAGAACATGCCGAACATCTAAGGCTAGTGTTGAAGAAACTTCGAGAGCATCGTCTTTATGCCAAATTCTCTAAATGTGAATTTTGGTTGTCAGAAATGACCTATCTGGGTCATGTAATATCTGGTAAAGGTATTGCCGTTAACCCTGAGCGAGTTCAAGCCATCCTTAATTGGACTCCACCTGAATCGGTCAAGCAAGTTCAGAGTTTTCTGGGCTTAGCGAGCTATTGCCGTCGCTTTGTCGAAAATTTCTCCAAAATTGCAAAACCTCTAACCGAACTCCTCAAGAAAGATAAAAAGTTCGAATGGACTCCACAATGTGAGCACAGCTTTCAGGAACTGAAAAGACGCCTGACCTCTGCTCCCGTACTGGTACCGCCAGACTTCTCTAAGGACTTTGTTATCTACTACGACGCCTCGCGACAAGGACTAGGCTGTATTCTCATGCAAGATCGACACGTAATTGCTTACGCCTCACGGCAATTGCACGCACATGAGGAGAATTATCCTACTCATGATCTAGAGCTTGCAGCTGTAGTCTATGCACTTAAACCCTGGCGACATTACCTCGGTAATCGTTGCGAAATATTCACTGATCACCAAAGTCTGAAGTACATCTTCACCCAACCGGATTTGAATCTCAGGCAAAGACGTTGGGTCGAGTTGATCACAGATTTCGACTTAGGAATAACTTACATCCCAGGGAAAGCCAACGTCATGGCTGATGCGCTAAGTCGTAAATCTTATTGTAACAACCTGATGTTACAACAAAGTCAACCGCTTCTCCATGAGGAATTTCGGAAGCTTAACCTTCACATTGTTCCTCAAGGATTTCTTTCCACCTTGGTGGCGAAACCTACTCTTACGGATCAAATTATCGCTGCCCAAAAGCAAGATAAGGGAATATCTAAAATCAAGGAGAACATTGCTAGCGGAGGTGCTAGTTGTTTCTCCACAAATGATCATGGTGTTGTGTACTTTGAGAACCGTTTAGTGGTTCCCAAGAACCAGCATCTACGGCAGTTGATCCTTAAGGAGGCTCATGAATCTCCTCTCACCATTCATCCCGGTAGTACTAAGATGTATCAGGACCTACGCCAGAGGTTCTGGTGGACTAGGATGAAGAGAGAAATTGCTCAGTATATTGCTAATTGCGACGTCTGCCGTCGTGTAAAAGCAGAGCATCAACGGCCTGCTGGCACCCTTCAACCCCTAGCTATTCCTGAATGGAAATGGGATAAAATTGGTATGGATTTCATTACCGGTTTTCCCAGGACCAAGAGAGGGAATAATGCTATCTTCGTCGTTGTCGATCGTCTTTCCAAAGTGGCCCATTTCTTACCTGTTCGTGAGAGTATAACTGCTAGTCAGTTAGCAAACTTGTACATCTCCCGAATAGTGTCTCTCCATGGTGTTCCTTTGGAAATTAACTCGGATCGAGGAAGTCTTTTCACCTCTCGATTTTGGGAAAGTTTCCAAAATGCTATGGGAACCCGCCTTTCCTTTAGCACCGCTTTTCACCCTCAATCGAGTGGTCAAGTAGAACGCGTCAACCAGATCCTAGAAGACATGCTTCGAGCCTCTGTTATCTCATTCGGAATGGAGTGGGAGAAATGCCTTCCATTTGCCGAATTTGCTTACAACAACAGCTATCAATCTAGCTTGGGTAAAGCCCCTTTTGAAGTTCTCTATGGACGACGGTGTCGAACACCCCTTAACTGGTCAGAAACCGGGGAAAGACAGTTCTTTGGCCCGGATATGATTCAGGAAGCAGAAGAGCAAGTTCGCATCGTTCGTGAAAAGTTGAAAACAGCCCAATCTCGTCCAAAGAGTCAATATGACCGAAAACATAAGGCTATGACTTTTGAGGTTGACGAGAAGGCTTACCTTCGGGTTACTCCTCTGAAGGGAACCCATCGTTTCGGTATCAAAGGCAAATTGGCTCCTCGTTACATTGGACCTTTTCGCATTCTCGCTAAACGAGGAGGAGTTGCCTACCAGTTGGAACTACCTCCGCATCTCTCCAGAGTCCACGATGTCTTCCACGTTTCTCAACTCAGGCGTTGCTTCTCGGATCCTATCCGTGGAGTGGACCACGAAACGCTTGATCTCCAAGATAATCTCACGTATCGAGAGTACGCCATTCGTATCCTCGATCAGGCCGAGCGTACCACTCGACGTCATAATATCAAGTTTCTCAAAGTTCAATGGTCGCACCATTCTGAGGATGAAGCAACTTGGGAAAGGGAGGATCGTCTTCGACTCGAGTATCCCGCCCTCTTTCCGGAGGAACCCAAATCTCGGGACGAGATTCTTTTGAGTGGGGGTGAGTTGTCACACCCTAGCTAGTTCATGCATTAGAGTGTTGCATCATGTTTATTCTTTCATCAGAAACCTGAAATGGGGATGACAGAACCCCCAACCCCCCTCTGAAACCAACTAGGGTTTACTAAAAACTTTTTCAATGAACCTGAAATGCCCTTCTAAAATGCCCATCATTTTTGTCTTGGTTCAGAACCTCTGCCAGAAGTGATGCACATTTTCCTAGGCCATCTTAGGGTCTTTGAATTAAATCATAAATATTTGAATTTGGGCATTTAAAATTATATAAAATATTCAAATGCTCAAATATCTCCAAACTAAAATGTTTCATGTTGGAAATAATCCAACTATGGACCAGGAGTAGTTTGGTGATTTTAGGAGTTGCCTAAGTATTTTTAATAATTCAACAAAGTTGCAGAAGTATTAAAAAAACAGAAAACAGGAGAAATAGAAAAAAAACTTACCTGGCGCCCAGCACCCGGCCCACCTGCCGGCCCAGCCCAGCGCCGCTCCAGCGAGCTGCTTGCTGGCCAGGCAGGCAGGCAGGTGCCCGACGGCGACCGCAGCGCGCGCCACGCAGCTGGCCGTCGCCCTGCTTCACCTCCTCGCCTTGGGGCTGGATGGATGAGCTCCACGCCGCGCCGTGAACCTCCAGGACACCTCCATTCTCCCCCAACTCCTCTCTCTCGCGCTCCCCCGCCATGGCCGACGCCATCGCCGCCACCCCCTCGCCGTAGCCACGCCCTCCGTCAACCCCACGCCGTGCCGCCGTGTCCAGGAGCTCCGCCACCCTCCTCTCCTTCGAGCAAGCCGAGCCCCGAGCGCTCACAAGGCCCGAGCCCACCGCATCGACCTCGACCGAACCGCCGTCACCGGAGATCCCCTTCAACGCCTACGTCGCTCCGGCTCGTCCCCGGCCGCACCAAGTGCTTCGTCGAACTCCCCGTGAGCTTAGCCATCTTCCCCTCCCTTCTTTTCTTGCTCCCGAGCTGTGTAGCGACCTCTCGGAGCTCAACCGCACCCACCGCCGCGGAGCTCATCGCCGACGTGCTCCCGGTCACCCTCCGGCCACAAACTGGTGTCCATCATGCTCACCACGTCACGTAGCACCTAACCAGCTACTCCCCGCACCTCATGTCGTGGTTCTAAGCCTGACAGTAGAGTGGGGGGTAGGTATGGAGAGGCAAGGTCCTAGCTATGGAGAAGTTGTAAACACAAGAGATGTACGAGTTCAGGCCCTTCTCGGAGGAAGTAAAAGCCCTACGTCTCGGAGCCCAGAGGCGGTCGAGTGGATTATGTGTATATGAGTTACAAGGTGCCGAACCCTTCTACCTGTGGAGGGGGGTGGCTTATATAGAGTGCGCCAGGACCCCAGCCAGCCCACGTAGGAGAGGGTTTAAGGTGAGTTAAGTCTGGGGCGTTACTGGTAACGCCCCACATAAAGTGTCTTTACTATCATAAAGTCTACTTAATTACAGGCCGTTGCAGTGCAGAGTGCCTCTTGACCTTCTTGTGGTCGAGTGAGTCTTCGTGGTCGAGTCCTTCAAGTCAGTCGAGTGAGTCCCTCGTTGGTCGACTGGAAGGTGACCTCTTCTAAGGGTGTCCTTGGGCAGGGTACTTAGATCAGGTCTGTGACCCTACCCTAGGTACATGACCCCATCATTAGCCCCCGAATGGATTGAGGCTTCGAGTGAGGAAGGAGTTGATGTTATTTCCGATAAACTTTTGCACACCGGTCGTGCGTTGTTTTGGATCAAAGAATCTCTTCATTGATAGTGACCAACTTGTCTTCAGTCGACTCGATCCATTCTCTTCTTTCGTCGAGTGATCTTTCGGGCTTTGACGATTTCCGAGCGATAGGTCGCAGGAAATCCCACGTCTGACAGACCGGTCTGCCGTTCGCGGATTCCGCGGGATGCGAAATTTGGGGAAGCGCGCGAAACGGAGCAGACCGCGGCGTTCGGATGGGACGGGATATAGACGCCTCGATTCCCGCGCCGCTTTCTTCGCCACGTATCCCGCCTGCATAACTGTTCTGGATATGATTAGATCGACCGGGCCCACCTGTCATTCACTCGGAAGGGACCTTATAAATGCGCCCGGCGAGGGTTTTTTGTACAGTGCCTCAGCATTCTCTTTCTCTGCTCCCTTCGTCTCTGCCCGACACGCTCGCTCTCGCCTCCGCCCAACCTCTCCTCGCGCGTCTCGCCGGCAACCATGGCCAAGGAGAAGACGGCGGCGCTGGAACGCGCGAAGAAGGCGTCGGCGACGGAGAAGGCAAAGAGGAGATCCACCAGCCGCGGCGGGTCTTCGTCTAGATCCCGCCTGCCGAAGGGCTGGGTCCAAGGAGATTGGATCTAGTCGACCATCACGGAGAAAGATCTCCTCGACATGGCCAACGAGGGCTTGATCCCCCATGGAGCTGCGAGGCTTCCGGGGAAGGAGTGGCAGCCCCAGCCAGAAGAGGGTGAGTGCGTGCTCTTGGCCACCCATGTTGATCGTGGATTTTCTTTGCCGCCGAGTATTTTCTTCCATGGTTTCTTGAACTTCTTTGGAGCGCAGCTCCACCACTTTACCCCAAATTCTATCGCCTATCTTGCCGCGTCCGTGTCCATGTGTGAGGGTTTTCTGGGCTGTCGACCGCACTGGGGCTTGTTCAAGCATATATTCACGTGTCGCTCTCAGACCGTGAAGAAGGCGAGCCCAGGCGACGAAAGAACCCGAGTCGTCCAAATGTGTGGGGGTCTGGGGATCCAGGTGAGGAATAAGAGCACCTTCCCAGCCATGACTTTTCCCGAGTCAGTCAGAGGCTGGCAGTCGACCTGGTTCTACTGCCAGGATCAGTCGATGCCGGGGCAGTCGAGTGGACTCCCTCAGTTTACCATGGACCGAGTGAACAAGCCCTCCTCTCTGAAGTTGATTCCGGAGGAGAAAGTTGACGTGAAGATGTTGATGGAGCGCGTGGTACAGTTGGTTCGGGAGGGAGTGACGGGCATGGATCTCCTGGAGGTTTTCCTTAGGCGTCGTATCCAGTCCCTTCAGTTCCGGAGCCACTGCATGTGGTTGTACTGTGGGACTGAAGACGAGACTCGAGTCCATCCAGAAGCAGTCGACGATATCACTCTGGAAAGATGGATGGCCGCCGTTACCGGAAACAAGGATAACCCACGCGGAGCCAGAAGGATTCCTCCACTCGACCACAACAGTGATCCAGACAAGGTATGCCTGCTCTGCTCTCCACTATGTTCTTGTCATATTCATTTCTGTTTATTCTGCCAATTGGTCGATTGATCCTTGTCTTGATGTCTATCAGGCCCTCACCGAGCTGTACTCGATGCCCAATGGAGCACAGGCTCCGACTGAAGAGGGTGAGGCGAGTGGGGGCGAGAGCCAGGAGGAGGAGGAATGGGACTCGGACGTTGCTGAGGATGATGATGACGATGACGACGATGACGGTGATGAAGATGACGCTGAAGACGAGGAAGAAGAGGAGGAGGAGGTCGTACCACCGCGCTCAGAAAGGCGGTCGAAGCTTGTCCACGACCCTTCGACTGAACGTGGCAAGGGGGTTGCGACCGTTGCACAGTCGACCATGCGCCCTCGGACCACCTCTCTGGCGCCGACTGAAAAGGCGCCGAAGCAGCCCCGGGCGGCTCCGTCGAAGCCGACCAAGCTCCTGCCGAAGATGAAGGTGTCCATCCCCACCATATCAGGGTAATCATGCTGCTTAAGTCTTCTTATTTTGTGTGAACTTTGTCTCTGGTCGACGCTGAAGTTAGTCGACTGATTCTTTGGAGTTGCAGTGCTGCTACTTCTGAGACCTCAGCCCGGGCTGATGACCATGAGATGGAGGACGCAACAACCTCAAAACCAGGTACTATATTCTTAACGCCGTTTTAGTCGACTGACTCGTGATCTCTAATCCTGATTCTTCTCTGTAGCTCCACCCAATGTTGTTATCACTCTCCCTGATGATGATGAGGATGAGGAACCGCTGAAGCGCAGAAAGAGTAGGAAAGCGTCTGCCAGCAGGGTGCCCCAGGATGTGGCGGCGCCTGAGACTCTGATTGCGGAGGAAGAGAATACCACTCGACACACTGTGTCCTTCGCAGATCCACTGACGAGTGCTCAGCAGCCCTCCCTCTTCACGACGCACCACGTCCCATAGGACCAAGCTGGCGCCGCGAAGGAGGCGATACACCAGGCAGGGATCATGATGGAGCAGTTAAGGACCATCCGGGATACGAGCCAGGCAGCTTACGACGCCAGTTCCGCCCTTCAAAGCAATGTTCAGGTCAGTCGACCACCGCCTGTTCTGTTAGGATATGCTATCAAAAACTTTTCTTTCTAGAATTTATAGTAGCCACCCACTGGGTGTGTCGTTTCAAACTTCGTGTTAGTGGGGGCACGCTGAGTGCACCCGCTGGGTGTAGTCCCCAAGGCTAAGGTCGACTGCTGGCAGTCGGCCTTAGGCTTTATAATTTCAGTCTTTCTGTCATTCGACCAAGTCGACTGGATTTCGCAAACCGGTCGACTGGTCGACTCTGTCTTCAATAGGATTAGTGGGGGCACGCTGAGTGCACCCACTGGGTGTAGTCTCCAAGGCTAAGGTCGACTGCTGGCAGTCGGCCTTAGGCTTTATAATTTCAATCTTTCTGTCATTCGACTATGTCGACTGGATTTCGCAAACCGGTGGGGGCACGCTGAGTGCACCCACTGGGTGTAGTCCCCGAGACTGTGGTCGACTGCTTGCAGTCGATTATAGTCTTAAAGAATACATCTCTTTTTTTTTGAGGTCGACTGGTCGACTCTATCTTCAATAGGATTAGTGGGGGCACGCTGAGTGCACCCACTGGGTGTAGTCCCCGAGACTACGGTCGAATGCTTGTATTCGGCTGTAGTCTTAGAAACGTGTGATTTTTCCCTTTTTCACTCGGAAGTGAATTATTTTTGACATCTAGTCGATTGGTTCTTCGTAGAACTCCTGTGATCTTGTGGCTCGCTACTCTGAGCTGGAAAACAAGCACACTCAACTCGAGCTGAACTTGAAGCTGGTTCAGGGGAAGCTGATGAAGGCAAAGGAGGAGACCGAAGGTATGTTTGGTGAGACCCTGACGACTGCTTTTCCCCTTGCTTGTTTCAAAATCTGATCTTGCTGTAACTTGCAGGTAAGGTAAGGGAGGCCCAACAGAAGAAAGACCTTGAACTAGCTGAGAAGATCAAGCTTGCTAACGAGAAGTTAGCTTTAGTCACCAAGCTTGAACAAGACAATACCAATCTAAAATCTGCTCTTGGGATCGCCAACAAGGAGGTCAGTCGACTGAAAACTGATAAAGCTGCCCTGACCGACCAAGTCAGTAAGTTGACTGGGAAGAAAAATGATCTGGAGGCCTTCCTGAGTGGTCTTGCCAAGAAGCTGTTTCTTATGCTTGAAGGTAAGCCTCTATGCTCGGCAATCATTTCCAATCGTGGTTTTTCCATTCGACCATTCCCTTGACTCAGTGATCGTCCTTGCAGAATTTTGCCAAAACTTTGAAGAAGAAACTAGCCGGCTGGAGCCAAACCTCGACCCCGTCAATTCTCCGATGAACGACGAAGTTGCCATGGATGTTTCCCGACTGGAGTCCCGTGTTGCAGCTGTCGTGGACTATCTCGCAAGGCTGAAGGTCGCCACATCTTGCATCGACTCGACGCTCTGGCCCGGGGAGACACTTCAGAATGACCTTGAGTCGCTGATGGCTCGCTTGAACACGATCCCTGGTCGAGTGCAGGAATGGAAGAAGTCCTCGGCTCGGTGCGGTGCAGATGTTGCTCTGTGTCTGGCCCGAGTCCACTGCAAAGATGCGCGAGAAGAGAAGCTGGCGGCCCTCCGGGTGGCCAACACCAAGAAATACGACTTCAGGTCCTTTATGGAAACTTTCCTTGCAGCTGCCACTCGGATCGCAGACGGAATTGATCTTGATGAGTTTGTTGCACCTTCCAACCCTCCACAGGAGGGGTAAAAAACTTCTTCTAAGCTTGACGCTTTAAATTTGCCTCGGAATGCCGAGTGGAATTGTAACCGATAAACCTTAACGGGCTTAACACCTGAGCACTTTCAGTTCCTTTAGATATCGATTCGAACTTGAATTTGGTTCTTGAATATGATTGCTTTTGGCTCGAAATGTCTTTTGCAGGTTCAAAGCAGGGCGCCTTTACTGCAATCGACTTATTCCTTAGTCCACTTAGGCGAGCACTGGGCTGCGGCTAAGCCTCCGAGTGGAAGTCCGGCTTACCACTCGGTAGGATTCCGATAACTTAGGTGAGTACTTGGACTGCAGCTAAGCCTCCGAGTGGAAGTCCGGCTTACCACTCGGTAGGATTTTTATAACTTAGGCGAGTGCTTGGACTGCAGCTAAGCCCCCGAGTGAGAGGTTTGCTCTTCACTCGGTAGGATTTCGATAACTTAGGCGAGTTCTTGGACTGCAGCTAAGCCCCTGAGTGAGAGGTTTGCTCTTCACTCGGTAGGATTTTTTACAAACTTAGGCGAGCACAGGGCTGCAGCTAAGCCTCCGAGTGAGAGGTTTGCTCTTCACTCGGTAGGATTTCGATAACTTAGGTGAGT
>NC_057800.1:543480277-543483499 GCF_018294505.1 Triticum aestivum
GAGCACAGGGCTGCAGCTAAGCCTCCGAGTGAGAGGTTTGCTCTTCACTCGGTAGGATTTTTATAACTTAGGCGAGTGCTTGGACTGCAGCTAAGCCTCCGAGTGAGAGGTTTGCTCTTCACTCGGTAGGATTTTTTACAAACTTAGGCGAGCACAGGGCTGCAGCTAAGCCCCCGAGTGGAAGTCTGGCTTACCACTCGGTAGGATTTCGATAACTTAGGCGAAACGGATTCGCAGCTAAGCCTCCGAGTGGGAGTCTGGCTCACCACTCGGTAGGATTTTTTACAAACTTAGGCGAGCACAGGGCTGCAGCTAAGCCCCCGAGTGGAAGTCTGACTTACCACTCGGTAGGATTTCGATAACTTAGGCGAAACGGATTCGCAGCTAAGCCTCCGAGTGGGAGTCTGGCTCACCACTCGGTAGGATTTTTACAAACTTAGGCGAAACGGATTCGCGGCTAAGTCACCCACTGAGGGGGAATTTTATTGGACAAAAATAAAAAGTGACAAAAATTATGGAGGAACTATGACACTATTATTTTGAGGTCCATGAACTATAGAAGTACTTTATTGCAACTCATCCGAGTGATAAGCCTTAAGTGTAAAATGGGCGGAGTAGTTCCGCGTTCCAAGCTCGGGGCTCGTCGATATTATGCTCGACGTTGTAAAGACGGTACGCCCCGTTGTGGAGAACCTTGGTGACGATGAAGGGACCTTCCCAAGAAGGAGCAAGCTTGTGTGGTTTGTGCTGATCCACTCGGAGAACCAAATCTCCTTCCTGGAAGGCTCGACCTCTCACATTTCTGGCGTGGAAACGACACAAATCTTGTTGGTAGATGGTCGACCGGATCAGAGCCATCTCCCTTTCTTCCTCTAAAAGGTCGACTGCGTCCTGCCGCGCTTGTTCAGCTTCTGCTTCGTTGTAGATTTCAACTCGAGGAGCATTGTGGAGAAGATCACTCGGCAAGACTGCTTCAGCTCCGTAGACCAAGAAGAATGGAGTTCTTCCGGTCGACCGATTAGGTGTGGTCCGCAGTCCCCAAAGCACTGAGGGAAGTTCGTCGACCCAAGCTCCAGCTGCATGCTTGAGATCACGCATCAGTCGGGGTTTCAATCCCTTGAGAATCAGGCCATTGGCTCGCTCCGCCTGTCCATTCGACTGCGGATGGGCGACTGAAGCGTAGTCGACCCGTGTGCCTTGAGAGTTACAGAAATCTCTGAATTCCTCCGAGTCAAAGTTCGACCCATTATCCGTAATGATGCTATGCGGGACTCCATATCTGAATATTAGTTCCCTGATGAAGCTAACAGCAGTACCGGTGTCAAGGTTCTTGATTGGTTTAGCCTCGATCCACTTGGTGAACTTGTCGACTGCCACCAGTACATGCGTGAAGCCGCTTCGTCCTGTTCTCAAAGGACCGACCATGTCCAACCCCCATACCGCGAAAGGCCAGACGAGTGGGATGGTCTTCAGAGCCGATGCAGGCTTGTGCGACATATTCGAGTAGAACTGACATCCCTCGCACTTATCCACTATCTCCTTTGCCATCTCATTCGCCTTTGGCCAGTAAAATCCGGCTCGGTATGCTTTGGCCACGATGGTCCGAGAGGACGCATGATGACCACAGGTTCCCGAGTGGATATCATTGAGGATGAGTCGACCTTCTTCTGGTGTTATGCACTTCTGACCAACTCCAGTCGCGCTTTCTCTGTATAATTGTCCTTTGATTACGGTAAAGGCCTTAGATCGACGGACGATCTGTCGAGCCTCTTCCTCATCCTCCGGAAGCTCTTTTCTCAGGATATACGCGATATATGGAACTGTCCAGTCGGGAATGACCACCAAGGTCTCCATGACCAAGTCGACCACTGCTAGGACTTCAACCTCAGTCGGATCTGTGGCACTCTTGGGCTGTGGAGCTTCTTCGGTGAAAGGATCTTCTTTGACTGACGGAGTGTGTATATGCTCCAAGAACACACCACTCGGAATGGCTTCTCTCTTGGAACCTATCTTTGCTAGATCATCAGCTGCTTGATTTTTCAGTCGGGGTATATGATGGAGCTCCAACCCCTCGAACTTCTTTTCCAGCTTCCTCACTGCACTGCAGTATCCAGTCATGGCTGGGCTTCTCACGTCCCACTCCTTCATCACTTGGTTGACCACTAAATCCGAGTCGCCATAGACCATCAGGCGACGGACGCCGAGTGAAATGGCCATGTGCAACCCATATAAGAGGGCCTCATATTCTGCCTCATTGTTGGAGGAATCAAAGTGAATCTGGAGCACATATCTGAGCTTATCTCCTCTGGGAGAAACCAGGACAACCCCAGCACCGGAACCATTCAACATCTTAGAGCCATCAAAGAACATGGTCCAATGCTCCGAGTGAACTTCAGTCGGCTGCTGCTGTTCAATCCACTCAGCGAGGAAATCTGCTATTGCCTGGGACTTAATGGCTTTCTTTGCCTCAAACTTGATATCAAGGGGAAGAAGTTCAATCGCCCATTTAGCCACTCGACCAGTTGCATCTCTCTTGTGCAAAATCTCTGATAGTGGGGCGTCGCTGACGACTGTGATGGAATGATCAGAGAAATAATGAGCAACCTTCTTTGTGGTCATGTATATTCCATACACAAGCTTCTGATAATGAGGATATCTCTGTTTGGATGGAGTCAAGACTTCAGACAAATAATACACTGGGCGCTGAACTTTGAGAGCTTTTCTTTCTTCTTCCCGCTCGACCGTAAGCACAGTACTGACGACTTGTCCTGTGGCTGCGATATAGAGCAAAAGAGGCTCTTTGCTGATTGGAGCAGCAAGCACCGGCTGGGTGGAGAGCAGAGCTTTTAGCTCGGCAAACGCTGCATCAGCTTCTGGAGTCCACTCGAACTTGTCTGCCTTCTTCATCAGTCGGTAAAGAGGCAATGCCTTTTCACCGAGTCGTGAGATGAATCGACTTAATGCGGCCAAGCATCCAGTAAGCTTCTGGACATCGTGCACTCGCACAGGGCGTTTCATTCGGAGAATAGTGCCGATCTTCTCTGGATTAGCGTCGATTCCTCGTTCGGAAACGAGAAAACCGAGTAACTTGCCACCAGGAACTCCAAATGTGCACTTTGATGGATTGAGCTTGATATCATACCTTCTGAGGTTGGCAAATGTTTCGGCGAGATCAGCGAGCAGGTCGGAACCTTTTCGTGACTTGACAACGATATCATCCAT